>NW_007246545.1:546067-551821 GCF_000164805.1 Carlito syrichta
CTTCCAAGTAGCCGGAATTACAGGCATGTGCTACCACACCTGGCTGATTTTTTTAATTTATTGTAGAGATGAGGTCTCGCTGCCCAGGCGGGTCTCGAACCCGCGGGCTCAGGCAATCCACTCACCTCAGCCTCCCAAAGGCACGGGATTACAGGCTGAGCCACCAAGCCCAGCTCTTTTCTATGTTTTTAACAGTTTGGGATAGTTCCATATTTTGGTCCTCAAGCTCTGAGACTCTTTTTTCTACTTAGCTAATCAGTTTGTTATTTATTTCAGTCTCTGTATTCTTTATTGCTGTTATCTCAGTTATCAACTCCTTCATTCTTTCCTCTTGTCTCTCCTTGATTCTATTTATTCTATTAATTTCTTGATATCTGGGTTTGTGGTTTGAGACCAGTCATACTGGGGGCTCTTCATTGTTTGTATTTCAAAGTCTGTATTCTCAGTGACTGACTTCCCAGGGGTCTATGTGAGAGCCATATTCTTTCTTTGCTTTTTCTTCATTTATGTAGATCCCCCTCCCCTTTTAAGCATTTGATGAACTACATCTATTTATGATAAACCAGGAATGAAAGAGTACATCCTCAAAATGGGAAGGGCCTCTACAGCCACACAGCTGTGGGAAATGACAAAAGAGCTGTTTTTTATATTCTATTGGCCAAATGTGTCTTAGAGTTCCAGAGGTCAGAAGTCCAAAATAGGTCTGGCCAGGCCAAAATCAAGGTGTTAGAAGGATTGAGTTCCAACTGGAGACTTAGGGAAGTACATATTCCTTTCTTTTTCCATTTTCCAGGGGTTGCATGCACACCTTGCTTCATGGGCACTCTTACTTCTGCTTTCAAAATTATCTCCTTCTCTGACCTTCCTGTCTCCCTCCTCTAAACCCATCTCAGTAATCGAGGAAAACCTCCTTATCTCAAGATCCTGAATTTAATTGTATCTGCAGAAACTTTTTTGCTGTGTAAGGTAACATACAGAGGATGCCAAAAAGTGTATACACATTTCAAGAAAGGAAAAAAACTGTACTAAAATCTTAGTACAAGCCAGGCTCAGTGGCTCAGCCTGTAATCCCGCGCCTTTGGGAGGCTGAGGTGAGTGGATTGCCTGAGCCCACGGGTTCGAGACCCGCCTGGGCAACTTGGCAAGACCTCATCTCTACAATAAATCAAAAATTAGCTGGGTGTGGTAGCGCGCGCCTGTAGTTCCAGCTACGTGGAAGGCTGAGGCGGAAGGATCGCCGGAGCCCGGCAGGTCAAGGCTGCGATGGTCGGGAGCAGCACTGCACTCCAGTCTGGGCAACAGAGTGAGACTCCAACTCAAAAACAAACAAACAAACAAATAAATAAATAAAATAAAGCCGGGCTCGGTGGCTCAGCCTGTAATCCCGCGCCTTTGGGAGGCTGAGGTGAGTGGACTGCCTGAGCCCACGGGTTTGAGACCCGCCTGGTCAGCGAGACCTCATCTCTACAATAAATCAAAAAATCAGCCGGGCGTGGTAGCTCATGCCTGTAATTCCGGTTACTCAGAAGGCTGAGGCGGAAGGATCGCCGGAGCCTAGCAGGCGAGGCTGCGGTGGCCGGGAGCGGCCACTGCACTCCAGTCTGGGCGACCGAGTGAGACTCCAACTCAAAAAAAAAATAAATAAAATAAATAAATAAATAAAATAAAATAACATCTTAATACCAGGTAATTGCTTTGTTAAACTCTGGTGTGTCCACATGGGTCTTTGAGCTATGGCCACCATGTTTCCTAAACTTTGGAGCCCTCCCCTACCTTAGGAAGGTGACTCTCCTCTCTCTCTCTAATTTACTGTCTAAATAAACTATACTTTCCAATCTAAAAAAAAACCTTTGGGTGTCAGACCCCAGTGGTGTGCACAGCAGGGTGGTGGCAGCATGCTCCTGAGAAGAGGGGATGCTGGCTTGGTCAGGCCTCAGCATGGCCTACATGCTTTGGTTGTCTACTGGCTCCCACCTCCCACCCTGTGCTGGTCATGGCAGAGTCTTCATCCACCCGACAGCTGGTGCCTGTCATAGAGTCCGAGCTGTACTTCCTCATTGTCTGGCACCTATCAGCAGGCCCTTGTCAGAAAGCAGCCCAGGTGCTGGTGCAGGAGCTGGAGCAGTACCAGTTGTTGCCGAAGAGGTTGGACTGGGAAGGCAACAAGCACAACAGAAGCTATAAGAAATTGGTTTTGTCCAATAAGCATGTGACTCCTGATCATCTGTTGCAAATCTGCCAGCACATTGGTTCTATGTTGGATAAAGAAATTCTACCCAGTATTTCAAGAGTAACTTCTTTACTTGGTGCAGGAAGGCAGTCTTTGCTACGTACAACAAATGGTACCTTAATTTGAAGAAGTGTTCTGCTTTGTATTAATAGCTTAATAATTATAATTGCGAAGTAATGTAAGCACTGCGGAAGAAAGGTTATAATGTAACTATAAATCATGCTGTGAACTATAAGTTCTATGTTCATTTAGCATAGAACATTGAATTTTATTACATAAGTGTTAATGGGTCCTTCTGCTTTTAAAACATTGGCAAAGATATAGATGTTAAACTGAAAAACTTGAATTTATTCTGAGATGTGTTTGAGGTTTTATTAATGTGGGTTCTTAATTTTCCATTTTGTAGCTCACTAATAATTTCATTGAATGTAACTGTATGTGTCTAATAAATTCTTTAAATGCTTAAAAAAAAATGTAACACTCAATAAGATGAATATAGGTCATGTTTGATTTCTGCAATTACCTGAGGTGCTCAAAGTGGTTACCATCAGTGTCCAGACACTTTGGATTAGGGCAAACATCTCTTAAAATGTGTATACATTTTCTCAGTACCCCCAGTATTCACAGATTCCAGGGATGAGGTTGTGAACATTACTGTGGTTTGAGTCCTCTAAATTTCATGTGTTGGAAACTTAATCCCCAAATTCAAGTGTTGATGACTGTTGGAGGTGGGGCCTTTGGGAGGTAATTGGATTAGATAAGGTCATCAGGGTGGGGCCACCATGATAGGACTGCTGGCTTTTAAGAAGAGGAAGAGAAAGCCCAGCTCAGTGGCTCAGCCTGTAATCCCACTCCTTGGGAGGCTGAGGTGAGTGGATTGCCTAAGCCCGTGGGTTTGAGACCCACCTGGCCAACTTGGCAAGACCTCATCTCTACAATAAATCAAAAAATCAGCTGGCCGTGGTAGCGCATGCCTGTAATTCTGGCTATTTGGAAGGCTGAAGTGGAAGGATTGCCGGAGCCCAGCAGGCGAGGGTGCGGTGGCAGGGAGCAGCCACTGTATTCCAGTCTGGGCGACAGAGTGAGATTCCAACACAAAAGAAAAAAAAAAAAAAAAAAAAGAAGGGGAAGAGAGACCTTTTGCCCTCTCCCATGATGCCCTCCACCATGTTTTTTTCTTTTTTCTTTTTTTTCACCTGAGCCCAGCAGGTCGAGGCTGTGGTGATTGCCATGTTTTGATGCAATGAGCAGGACCCCAACAGAGACAGACCCTTGACCTTGGACTTCCCAGCCTCCAGAACTGTTTTTTTTTTTTGAGTTGGAGTCTCACTCTGTTGCCCAGACTGGAGTGCAGCGGCCGCTCCCGGTCACCACAGCCTCAACCTGCTGGGCTCCGCGATCCTTTCGCCTCAGCCTTCCAAGTAGCCAGAACTACAGGTGTGCGCTACCACGCCTGGCTGATTTTTTTATTTATTGTAGAGATGAGGTCTTGCTGCCCAGGCGGGTCTCGAACCCGTGGGCTCAGTCAATCCACTCACCTCAGCCTCCCAAAGGTGCGGGATTACAGGCTGAGCCACCGAGCCTGGCTGAAACTTCTGTTTTTTATAAATGACCTGGCCTATGGTATTCTTTTATATCAGCAGGAAATGGACTAAGACAGGCCTCTGGAGGGGGGGGCATCTTTCACACCCACACTCCTAGACTCACACCCACCACCTTCCTTTCCAGGATCTCTGTACTCAGCCTCACCTGTTCAGCATGTTCTGTGTGTACCATGCTTCTTCACACCTTCCCAAATGCAAGCCCTTGGTTGGAAGGCATTTGGCCTCCTGGTTGTCTGCCTGTGGACCCCTGAGAGTGTAGTTAGGAGGACTAACTCTGCTGGGTACAGTGGCTTATGCTTGTAGTCCCTGCAGTTTGGAAGACTGAGGTAGAAGGATCCCATGAGTCTGAGGCTGTGGTGAGACACAATCGTGCTACTGCACTCCAGCCTGGGGAACAGACTGAGACTCCAATCCAAACAAACAAACAAACAAAAAAAGAAGCCTAACTTTGAGGTCTGACTGCTTGGGCTCAAATATGAGTCTGCCACTTACTTGCTGTCCGGATTTGGTTCTAAATAATGGATTATAAAAAGTACAGGGAATAGAACAACCCAGTAAACTGCACCCCAAGAAAGCAATCACCCAAACCCAGACTGTGAAATGCTCCAGACACAAATGGCCTGGCTGGATAAGCTGATGTTCAGAAGGTGACAGGGTGTGCAGGAAGATAACCAATAGCCCAAGCTGGAAGCAGATTCAAACAAACCAACTGTAAAAGGCAATGGTGGGACTAATGGGGAAATCTGAGTCTAAACCAGTTATCAAAGAATACTGACAGCTCTAAGCATAATAATGACCTGGTGGGTAAATATTCTTAAAGTCCCCCAAAGTGCACACTCTAAGTACAGCGGTACACCCAAGGCATTTAGGAGTGAAATGACATGCTTGGGATCTCTTGAAAGGCACTGCAGAAGACAGGCTCGAGGGGAGCTGGCTGGGACTGGGGCAAGCGGAGTACTCCTTACCCCAAACCACAAATCTGGACCGTGGAGCTACAGACTTCCGGAATCTGGGATGTCTGTATGTCACTCACTGGTCAGCCTCCCCAGTGGGAAAGCCTGAAAGTCTGAATTGCTCAATGAGCATCTCCTTTGAGTGTCATGTCACACTCCAAGTTGTGGATTTTCGGGTCCCATACTCAGGAACTGATTGTCCTGCTCCACCTGGAGTCCTGACTTGGAGGATACAGACTCGCTGTCACTCCTGGAGTGCTGCACACTTCTGCAGACACACGTCCCCGGAAGCTTTCTTCCCCAGGCTTGGCCAGAATCCTCTTGTCGGTTTTCCTGCAGTTTCCTCACATCTCTCACCCATCCTAATCCCCCAGGCTTCTACTGCTCTGCCTAAAAGGCTCCCCCCGCTTTATTAACCTCTTCTTTAATTCTGTTGTTCAGGAAGGGGCGGGGGGCTAGCTTTTACTTCTGTTTGTTCAAACTCCTAGTCTTCCTTATGTGAATCCTGTGGATTTGTTCAATTCTGAAGCTGGACTGTGGGTGGGGGGCTGTACTTTTTGTAGTTTTAAGATTTAACTGAGGGGGGAGCTGTGATTCAGAAACTATCTGCAGATCCCAGAATGTGCTGACAGGTGTGTAGGCCCCCTGGAACCCACTGCCCACTGCCTTACAATCTGTCCATGCAGTGGCAGTATAGGTTTGCCCCCTGAAAACAAAATGAGGTAAGAAAAAGGAAAAGAATGGAAAAACGAAGGAGGGAGATGAAAGGAAGGTGGAGAGAGAAGAAGAGAGAAAACAGAAAGACGTACCAACTAACAAATGAAAAGAGAGAAAGACAGAAAAGATAAAAACAAAAACAAAAACATACAATCATACAAACACACAAACTGACAACCCCCCCCATTGATGTACTCTCCTTCAAAAATTCCCATACACAAACAGGAAGTCTAAAAAAAAAAAAACAGCA
>NW_007246545.1:552084-555177 GCF_000164805.1 Carlito syrichta
CGGGAGCGGCCACTGCACTCCAGTCTGGGCGACAGAGTGAGACTCCAACTCAAAAAAAAACACAAAACAGCAGTAAAATATCAGAAACAAGGCAAGTATGAGAATGTAATCAAAGCAGAAAGTGAGAAGAAAAACAAAAATACTAAAACAAATTTAAAAATAAGCAAAACAAACAAAAAAATCAAAACTCGCTCTGAGTCTGTTCCTGTTATTTCAACTTCCTGTCAGCACTGGTCTCCAGCCCCTTCCCTCTGCTCTCAGCACAGGCTGATAAGTTGCTCTCAGTGTGGGTCAGATGCCCCAGAGACTACTGTGGGAGGAGGGTGAATCAGATCTGGACTCATCCTGCTTGCTGCTGCTGTTGTAGTCCCCACTCAGATCTGACGTGTCTGTGCCTGTTCCAGCAGGGGGAGGGGCATCTTTCTCTCTGAGTTTGAGGAGATAATCTCTAGGTCCCAGGTTAGAGGCCGAGAAGAACTGTGCGGGGCAGTGCAGGAAAATGGCTTTGGTAGGCATCTTCTCACTGGTGGTGGGGCTTCTCTTCAGCTCTCCCCAGCCTGCTCTCTCCACAGATCCCGGGCTCCTGCTGCACTGCTGACACAGGTGATGGTGTAGGCCGGGCTCCAGGTGATGAGGATCGGCTATATTCCCCAGTCTTTTCTCAGGAGAACCCCAAGAACAGCAGACGATCCTGTGTGCTGGCAGCTCCAACCTCAGGGAGGTGGGGAGTTGCAGTCACCTTCTGAGGAGAGGCCCGGGTGCATGAATCTGAGTCTCCCCTCAGACAGACTTTCACACACCCACTGGCACACATCCACTCAAGCAGAGAGTATTTAGGGACACTTGCTTTTCAGAGACTCTCACAGTCTGACCTGTCCCATTGCCATCTTGCCAGGATTTGTATTATTATCACCACAACAATAATTTTATTTTCTATTTTTTTTGAGTTGGAGTCTCACTCTGTCACCCAGACTGGCAGTGGCTGCTCCCGGCCACCGCAGCCTTGACCTGCTGGGCTCCGGTAATCCTTCCACCTCAGCCTTCCAAGTAGCTGGAACTACAGGCGCGCGCTACCATGCCCGGCTGATTTTTTTGATTTATTGTAGAGATGAGGGCTCTCCAAGTTGCCCAGGCAGGTCTCGAACCCGCGGACTCAGGCAATCCACTCACTTCAGCCTCCCAAAGGCGCGGGATTATAGGCTGAGCCACCGAGCCCGGCTCCCATACTTTCTTTCAAAGTGAAAAATCCAGAACAAATACTAAACCAGATGGGATACTGAATAATAGGCACAAATCAGGACTCTCCTAAGTAAAATGGAACATAGAGACAACTTACTGATAACAAACCCAAGCTCTGCTCACCAGTATTCTAGAACCTAACCATAAGCTCTAGACACTTTTCAAGATATCTTCAATTAGTATTCTTATAATGTGGCAACTGATTTAATAAATTCTCCATGCTAGCTGGGCTCGGTGGCTCAGCCTGTAATCCCACGCTTTGGGAGGCTGAGGTGAGGATTGCTTGAGCCTGCAGGTTCGAGATCTGCCTGGGAAACTTGGCGAGATCTCATCTCTACAATAAATCAAAAAATTAGCCGGGCATGGTAGTGCGCGCCTGTAGTTCCAGCTACTTGGAAGGCTGAGGCGGAAGGATCGCCGGAGCCCAGCAGGTGAGGCTGCGGTGGCCGGGAGCATGCCACTGCACTCCAGTCTGGGCGACAGAGTGAGACTCCAACTCAGAAAAAAAACAAAAAAATTCTCCATGCCAGACTGAGCTCTTTGACTATTTTTAAACAACAACAACAACAACAACAACAACAACAACAAAAAAAAACCCTAAAAAAATATTTAATGGGAATAGAACCTTATATAAGCATTATCTGTATGAAATAAAACTTTGCATATTGGATTTGAAAATTATTCGGGGTTTTTTTTTAGCTGATTAGAAGTTACATTTCACTGTGTTTATCTCCAAGCTTTCTGAGGTATTTTTATCATTTTTAAAAAATGCCTTTTACTTAGGAGAGCTGAAATAAATATAGTGACAATGTTACCAAAACACCAAGGGTTTGGTTTGGGTCCCTTTGCAAACCACACAGGAAGTCAATCACTGGGACAATGAGTATTGCCAATGCAAAAGGTCTTGTTCAGGAGACATCAGCTGAAGAGATGGGAGGTCATTCTCAAATTTGTTTCCCCAATTGATTAAAATTAAGGGTTTACATAGCAGGGAAGAAATTTAACTACATGTAGGAAAACAGGAAGCAGGGAGGGTTAAGGAAGAGGAATTGGGTTAACAGGCAGCAGTGGTTAGAATCATGACAGATGAGGGGTCTGGTGTTTCACTGTCCAGATGCAGTGATTTGATAAGGTTCAGTTCCTTGATGCTATCTGGGAGGCCTATTGGTCAGTTTTCTGCAATGGGAACTCAGATATCTAAGACAAATATAAGTTTCCCAAGGTTTAAGACTAGGTGGGTCAATTTCTATGTTTATAAAAATAAAAAACAAAAAACAAACATCAGTTCTATGGGGAAGTTGGGCCTGTTTCAATAATACCAAATGCTGGTGAGAATGTAAAGAAAATATATTTCTGGAAAATATTTTGGCAGTTTCTTATCAAATGAAACATACATTTACCATGTAACCCAGCAATTGTACTCATGGGCATTATTCCAGAATTTGTTTTGTTATATGCAAACAAAAGCACATATGTAAATGTTCACAGAAGCTTTATTTGTAATAGCCAAAAATCAGAATCAACCCCAATATCTCTCCATGGGTGAATGCTTAAACAAACTGGTAGAACTCTACCAGAGAATACTATCCTCAATAAAAAGTAATGAACTATTAATAAATGCAACAACTTGGATGGATCTCAACAACTTGGAGTTAAAAAAGCCGGTCTCAACCGGGCTCAGTGGCTCAGCCTGTAATCCCGCGCCTTTGGGAGGCTGAGGTGAATAGATTGCCTGAGCCTGCCAGTTCGAAACCTGCCTGGGCAAATTGGCAAGACCTCATCTCTACAATAAATCAAAAATTAGCCGGGCATGGTAGCGTGCGCCTGTAGTTCTGGCTACTTGGAAGGCTGAGG
>NW_007246545.1:555343-558074 GCF_000164805.1 Carlito syrichta
TTTTTTTTTTTTTTTTGAGTCAGAGTCTCACTCTATTGCCCAGGTTGAAAGCCTCCACCTGCTGGGCTCAGGTGATTCTTCCACCTTAGCCTTCCAATTTGCTGGAACCACAGGTACATGCCACCAGACCCGGCTAATTTTTTTATTTCCTGTAGAGATGAGGTCTTGCCATTTTGCCCAGTCTGGTCTCAGATTCCTGGGCTGAGCCAATCCTCTCGCCTCTGCCTCGCAAGGTGCTGGGATTATAGGCATGAGCCACCATGTCCAGCTCACATGATTCCATTCTTTGACATTTGCAAAAGGTCAAAATTGTAAATATGTAGAACATATTGATGGTTGCCAGAAGTTAGGGACAGGGTGAGTGCAATTCTAAAGAAGCGGCTCAAGGAGTTCGTTGATGGTAATGAAACAATTCTATATCTTGATTGTGCTAAAGGTTATGTGAATCTGTATATGTGATACAATTGCATAGAAATACACACACACACAAACACACACAAATGAACACATGTAAAAGCTGGTGACATCTAAACAAGGTCGTGGGATGTACCCATGTCAATTTCTTGGTTTTGATATTGTACTATAATTATATAAGATGATGACTGGGGGAAACTGCATGAAGAATACATAGGACTCTGTACTATTTTTTGCAACTTCCTGTACCTTTATGACATTTTAAAATAAAAAGTTAAACAAACAAAAATGGCTTTGCCTTTTTAATACTGCATCTCGAATTACGCTCTCCACTTGCCTGGAGAAAAAAAGTCATGATTTAATTCCAAATTTCCGTTATCTTTTTTTCTCTTATCTATATGTCGTTTTTGTTCTGTAATGAGCATGTATTATTAACATAATAATGAGGAAGGGCAGCAGGGGTAGCTCAAGCCTATAAAACCAGCACTTTGGGAGGCCGAGGTAGGAAGATTGCTTGATCTCAGGAGTTCAAGACCAGACTGAGCCACATAATGAGGACTTGTGTCTACAAAAAATAAAAAATTAGCTGGGCATGGTAGCACATCCCTGTAGTCTCAGCTACTCAGGAGGCTGAGGTGGAAGGATTGCTTGAGCCCAGAAGTCAAGGCTGTGGTGAGCCATGATCATGCCACTGCCTCCAGTCTGGGTGACAGTGAGACCTTGACTAAAAATAATAATAATAATGAGGAAATAAAGTAATGGCTGGACTACTAAAGTCCAGGTGATTGAAGGAGTAAAGAAGCAGTAGCAGAGATAGTGGCCACCAGAAAGCGGTCAAGGGCTGAATTTATCAGTGCCATGTACAATGTCTGAGCCCTAGTAGGTGTGCTCAATGATTATTTATGGAACAAAAAGATGAATTCTCAAAAAGTGCTAGATAGAATTCAGGGCACATGGAAGGAGAGTCAGAGAGAGGATGGAAAGCCAGTGGCTAGCAAAATGTGGGAGAAACCTAGGTTAGAATGTTTAAATTAGGTTTAAATGCCAAAGTCTCACTGGGTTCTTGGAATAAACCTTGGACCAGTAACATACCTACTTCTATGGAGTTGAGTTGATAAGCCAAGATTATGTCAGGTTGGAAGGTAGCTTTCTATTATGAAGAGCTGGTGGGAGGTCTACAATATGCTGAAGCCCCACTTGGCATAGGTACCATAACAAAAAGAAAAGGCCAAGTTCCCACTTTAAAAAAGGGAAATTCCATAGTCCTCAGAGCAGTCTGTGAAGGTTTCAAAAGTGATTTGAAGTTGTTTTGGAGCAAGTTATTACTTTACTCCTAAAAGTCGAGTTTAGCTGGTTGCCAGAAGAATGGAGATTGAAGTCTTTGCTGGGTCTCATAACCTGAGCTCGTCCAGCAAGGAGTTTGATTAGCTCTGTGTTCACTGCTGCTTGCCCTACCACCAGTAGTACTTTGTGCCACTCCTCTATGTGTTCATGGGTGTCCAGACAAAAGGCAAGCATGTGTACCAAGTATGGTGTGTGTGGGTCTCCATTATTCATGGGTGTCAACTGCACAGGCACATTTCAAGGCCTTCCTTCCTTCCTTCTCATGGTAATTGTTATTATGTAAACAATCTAATCTGAGTGCTAATATATGTCATTTCAACTGAACTGACAGTAATGAACTTGAGTGTGCTGCTGCATCAACATGCTTCTTTCCTAGTTGAGGGGTAGCATCATGTGTACCCCTGTTCTGTGCCCAGATGGAGCCCACAGGTTTGATAGGTTCTCAAGAGACGCAGAGAGGCTTTCTTTGAAAGAGCGCTTAAGTCTCCAGGTCAGTACTCCTTTCCTTCATGGAACTTTGAGTGACAATTATAATAAAACGTTTAATCAGTTTAATAGAGAAGCTGCATACTGTAATTCAAGACAAGAATTTCAGATATTTGGATATCTTTTGATAACTCTTGGGTTCATTTTTATGATTGACCAATTATTTCTTAGGCACATGACTCTGTGAGCCTAATTTTATTTTATTTTATTTTTTTTTTACCAATAGACCATCTAGTTTCACTTCTAGTCTGTAATGAGGTATCTTTCATGGTCAGACACCTAGTTGAGTTATATATACTTGCATTTATATATATATATATTTTTGTTGCTGTTGTTGTTGCATTTTCTGGCTCCAACCCTTGAAGTTTATAGTGAAGGAAAACTGAAGCCACAGATACAGTAGGGACAGAGCTGGTTCCAGAATTTATCTCATCATTCTCATCACAGTGCCTTTTCTCCCAGGTCGTCTTTTTTTTTTTTTTTTTTT
>NW_007246545.1:558529-559337 GCF_000164805.1 Carlito syrichta
TAGCTGGAACTACAGGCGCGTGCTACCATGCCCGGCTAATTTTTTTTTTTTTTTATTGAAGAGATGAGGTCTCGCCAAGTTGCCCAGGCAGGTCTCGAATCCGCGGGTTCAGGCGATCCACTCACCTCAGCCTCCCAAAGCACGGGAAGGTCATCTTCTTTATTTAGGTACCACCTTTAAAAGATGTGGAACACAGAAGACCAGGGACCAACTTTTAGAAGCAGGAGAAAAGGACAGTTAGAAATGATACTATTTTGTGGCCTCCAGAGCTGTAAGGAATGATAGCTGCAAAATGTATTCATTCAACCCATTCAATGATTATTTATTGAGTACCTTCTGTGGGCCAGGGACTGTTTTAGTGCTTGGGATACAGAAATGAACAAAACAGTAAAAATCCTTGCTCCTGTGGAGGGCACAGTCGAGTGACAGTAAAAACAAATATACATCACTTGCCACGTCTCCAGCTCTGCTCTTAGCACTCTAGATGTATTACCTCATTTAATCCTCACAACAACTTGGTGAGGTAGGTACCATCATCAACCTCATTTTGCAGATAAATAAACTAAGGGACAGGGAATAAAAATTAAGTTATTAGCCGGGCTCGGTGGCTCAGCCTGTAATCCCGCGCCTTGGGAGGCTGAGGTGAGTGGGTTGCCTGAGCTCGCAGGTTCAAGACCTGCCTGGGCAACTTGGTGAGACCTCATCTCTACAATAAATCAAGAAACTAGCCGGGCGTGGTAGCGCGCGCCTGTAGTTCCAGCTACTTGGAAGGCTGAGGTGGAAGGATCGCCAGAGCCCAGCAGGTGGA
>NW_007246545.1:559498-578666 GCF_000164805.1 Carlito syrichta
GACCCCAATTCAAAAAAAAAAAAAAAAAAAAAAATTTCATCGTATGAATAAATAATACCATTTCCTCAACTTTTGTGTCTTAAAATTTTCCATTTAAAAAGCTACACAAAAAAAGGAAGAGGCCAAGTAAGCATTAGTTACCTAAATAATACATCAGATAAAATATAAAGGAGAAAAAAAATAAGGGAATCAACATTTTCCAGCATCTACTATGTGCCAGATCTTTCACATGGGCTATCTGTGAATTATGTGCAAGCCCATTTAACAAATGAGGCGCCGGGCTCGGTGGCTCAGTATGTAATCCCACGCTTTTGGGAGGCTGAGGTGAGTGGATTGCCTGAGCCCGCGAGTTCGAGACCCGCCTGGACAACTTGGCGAGACCTCATCTCTACAATAAATCAAAAATTAGCTGGGCGTGGTAGCGCGCGCCTGTAGTTCCAGCTACTTGGAAGACTGAGGCGGAAGGATCGCTGGAGCCCAGCAGGTGGAGGCTGTAGTGGCCGGGAACGGCCACTGCACTCCAGTCTGGGTGACAGAGTGAGACTATGACTCAAAAAAAAAAAAAAAAAAAAAGTTATTTGCTCAAAGTCATGTGGCAAATAAATGACCAATCCTTGTTATTTGGCCTCGAATATCTGCTCTTAACACTACACTTGATTGTCTGACTCATGGATAGGGTTACAGCCATTGTTTTCTCTCACTCTTTTTCTTTAAGCAGAAAGATACCCTCCCCACCTCTTTCTAAAAGTGAACTTTTATTTGGAGCACTAAAAAATAAAACAAGACATTTCATTGTCTCCTAAAAGACCAGAATAAATGCTACTCTCCTCCTTAAATAAAAATTCTCTGGATGAAGAGAATGGGGATGGGCAGAATGAGAATTCAGACTGTAGCTGCTGGAGATGGCAGAAAGCTGAATCAACAGACACCTGTTCCCAAACACCCTCTTGCGTCTCCTGCTCAGTCCCCACTATGTTGTGCCGTGCACTCTGTTCAAAGGCTCTAGAAAGAGTGGAAGCCTGGAAAACTAGCATAAAGTGGCTAGGTTAGTGCTGGGGAGGAGGGCTGAGTCCCAGCAGAATGACCCCGAACTTATTCAAGCTATGGTCCCAGAGTGTGTGTCCTGGAGCAATCTCCTATCCTTTGAAAATTGATAACTGAGGCTGTGGCAGTCTTCTATGACTGATGGGAGAGGGTCTTATGGGGGAAGAAAGGGAAAATTGAAGCTGTGTGGAAAACATGGCAAGGCTTTGCTTCCTCCCATACTTTCTTCTTCTGTCCCCTGCCTTGACCACAATATTTGGAGTTATAGACAATGCCAGAAAGAGGCCTCATAACACTCAGGCCAATGATGTGTATCCATTTGAACATCCATTGAGGTCAAGGTCTACTAAGGCAGCATTGGGGAGATTGACTTTTAATGGTTGCTATTATTTCATTGTCTCCTAAAAGACCAGAATAAATGCTACCCTCCTCCTTAAATAAAAATTAAAAAAAAAAAAACAACAAACCTGTCCAAAGTGGGCAGATTCAAAGAGTGGGTGTCCAGAGCTGTGCCTGGGATGTTTTCTTTCAGAAAGTCCCAGAGTGGAGTGGTTAATGAAGTTGTTTCTCTCAGCTGGAAATTTTTTAGAGCTCACTTACTCATGGCCAGTCTAGGGGTAGCTTTTCCCCAGCTACTTCCCCAGGTTCCACTTCACTGGCCTCTGCTTTGAATTGTTAATTTCCTCTCTGAAGGCTCATTCTAACTTTGTTAGCAGGTCTGACACTGACTACTTGCAAAGAGCAGCAATTCCTGAGTGCCAACTGGGTGCCAAGTCCTGTGCTAGGCATGGGAAGGAGACACAAAGGGATGGCTCTTTTTCTAACTTCAAGGGTCTCATCCATCAGGCAAACACATAATTATGCCATGGTGTGATATCATGCCGTAGTTGTCAAAGGAAGGCTATGGTGGGGATGGAGCAAAAGGATGCCTGAGTTTGCTCCCAAGAAGCAGGGAAGGCTTTCCATGTGAGGCAACATAGAACCAGGACTCAGAAGGAAAGAAAGAATTTCTAGGGATATATGGATCAGGCTGGAAGGACCCTTACCAAGGGCTGTGTGGGCAAGATGCTATATTTAAGGCACTGGACTGTGTTACAAAAGAGAGAGGACCTGGTTTCTTATTTCTGCTTTTTCTACCCTCAAGACAATCAAAGTCTAGTTTGGAATCTGATCTTTGCTTCCTTTAAATTCTCCTCTTCCCCAAAACTTCTTGAAATTTCACGTTCTCCTTTTTCTCCATTCCCTCCTTGCCCCCAGAGACAGATATAGTGCCTTCCCAAATAGCACTAAATAATGGGAGCTAAATTGAATAATGAAAGGACAAAACAGGAAATAAAAATTAGAAAGTAGCTGGGCTGATTGTGGAGAGCCTTCAGTTATCAGGCCAAGAGATCTCAAGGCCTGCTACGGTGGCTCACACCTGTAATTCCAGCATTTTGGGAAACCAAGGTAGGAGGATCACTTGAATCCAAAAGTTGGAGACCAGCCAGGGCAAAAAAAAGTGAGACCCCCATCTCTTGAGAAAGAGAGAGAGAAAGAAAGAGACAGAGAGAGACAGAGACAGAGACAGAGAGACAGACAACAGACATCTGGACCTTACGTGGTAGAGAAGTGACAATCTTTTGTGGACTAGGGAGAGGTCAGAGCTGGAGATATGGCTTGTGTCACCATCAGCTTGCCAATGATGAATTAGTTGAAAGCAGCTAATGGTAGACTTCTCAGAGAAGTCTTTTCTAGAAAAGAAATGGGAGCTACAGATAGTCTTGAGGATCCTACAATTAGAGAGCAAAACCAGAAACACTTATCTTTAGAAAACCTATCCAAAGCTTTGGTTTCCACATCTGTATGTGGGTATTAATAGCAACACCTAGCTTGGCAGCTGTGAGGATCATGAAAATGATGTAAGAAGAGTGTTTAGCACAGTAACTGGTATAGAACACTTAATAAATACTACTCTCTTCATTATTATTAGAAAAGAGTGATCCTCTATTTTGCATTGGGATAAGGTCAACTAAGGTAGAAATACTAATTGTTAATATATGCATTGATGATTTGTTGCCTGGTAACTAGGGTTTTTGAAGTGACAAACTCATTTCAGTGTTTGCCTTTTAATTAAAATAGGACTTTCGGCATTTTAAAATTCATTTTTGAAGGAACCCCCTGCTGAGTTGCAGCATCTCAGGCACAGCAGGGGTATATTACCATTTTTAAAAAGTCAGTTAACAATTAATGTCATAATTTTATATTTATCCTGATAATTATGGAAAAGACAAACCCCAGTTTGTCCAAGATGATGCAAACAAACAAAGAAGTCTTAGCAACAAGAGGCAAGTTACTTACAAATTTGCATATTAATTACTGTTGACTGCCTTTGCCCCAGTAGCTGATTACTTCTAACAAAGAGCACAACTTACACTGCAACTTGAGTTGTCTGACAGATGGGAATGAACCTGAAATGAAGCCCGCCACTCTCTGAGTGGCAAGAAGGCCACTCTGCTGACTAGTGTTCACATGAGCAGAGGAAACAGTCTATACTCACAGCTCAAAAGCTCATTACGTGAATAGCCAGAAAGATTTTTGCGATGCATTTTACTAAAGAACAATAGACAACAAATACAGTCCTAGATTGTCTCATTCAAGACCATCTTTGCTTTGATGTACTTTGAAGCAATAATAGTTTTGATACGAGCAAGACAACAAAAATTCTACATATACATTGCACTTTGAAAGGTTGTGTGTATATTCAAATTAAACTGGTCAAAGTGCCTTGGAACAAAGAATTTCCTAAGGGTCATGAAGCCACTTTCTTTCCTCAGTGGTGGCACCAGTTCCCAGGAGGACAGGGTGTGCTGGGAGGATCCATCCATAACTCAGCCCTCAGTTTCCTCCTAAAGGTATTGGACTGATTGGGATGCACTAGGGTGCATTGCAGATTTTTAACTTGTTTATAATTGGAGCCAAAAATCACATGAGTTGATTTACACTAACCCTGAAGGAAGCTCTTTGTCCTCACGATTCAGAGAAAGCAGAAGCAGCCTTCTCTTGAGAAAAGTCTCATCCGACAAAACCCTACATGGAGGCAAGAGGAAAATCAATGGAAAAAATTTAATCCCGACATAAGCATAATACATTATGCATGATAATCTTCAGAATTTAAAAGTCACTCAAAGGCAATCATCTGAAAGAGCAGTGGCTGGTTTACAAGGTGACTTTTCAGCTTCCTGTAGTTTTGTGAAAAATATTTAGGAAGTACAGGAGTATAAAAACAGAATAACTCCTCTTGTTTTTAATCTCTGAAATAAGAAAGTTACTACTGTACTTTCACATATTGTCTCAATAGTCACTCCTTGGGAAATTTCATGGTAATATAATAGTAATAATAATGATGATGATGATAATAGTTATCAAGGACTTATCTTGCACCAGGCACTTGATAGGCATGATCTCATTTAATCTTCTCAATGAGGAAGATATCTTTTATCTCCATGAAAAACAGTGGAGGAGACTAAACTCAGAGAGACTATGAAGTTTGCTGAAGATCACAAAGGTAGAAGGTGGGGAGCTGGAATTTAAGCCCATGCTGTTTAACTCTAGGTCACCTGGCCATGCTATTTCTCATTTTAGGCATGAAGAAATTGGTTTGTTTTCCTAATGTCCCATAGCTTGTTTTAAAGTTGAAATAGGATTTCAGCTTTCTGGGCTCTAAAACAAATTATCTTTTTTTTTTTTTGAGTTGGAGTCTCACTCTGTCGTCCAGACTGGAGTGCAGTGGCTGCTCCCGGCCACCACAGCGTCGACCTGCTGGGCTCCTGCGATCCTTCTGCCTCAGCCTTCCAAGTAGCTGGAACTACAGGCGTGCGCTACCACGCCCGGCTAATTTTTTATTTATTGTAGAGACGAGGGCTCACCAAGTTGCCCAGGCGGGTCTCGAACCCGCAGGCTCAGGCATTCTACTCACCTCAGCCTCCCAAAGGCGCAGGATTACAGGCTGAGCCACCGAGCCTGGCTAACAAATTCTCATTATATCCTTTTTTGCTGCCTCTCTTAATTAAACTGAGCATATGATTTAAAATATTCTAGTATTTTACAGCAGAAGTCAGTGAATTATGGCCTGTGTACCAAATCTGCCTGCTACCTGTTTTTGTAAATAAAGTTTTATTGGAACAAAGCCACACTCTATTGTTTTCTTGTTGTTTGTGACTGCTTTTATGTTGCAATGACAGAGTTGAGTAACTGTGACAAAGACTGTAGGATACACAAACCTAAAATATTTGCTATTTGGCCATTTACAGAAAAGGTTTGTTGACTCTCAACTTAAAGGAAACATTTCCTTCCTTTTTCCTAATGAACCTGTGGCCAGGGTCTTCAGGAGCCACATCTCTGAGCAAGAGAGCTGTGTAGTGATGACTATCCTGGCTATCTGTGCTTATTTTAAATCTGAGAAACTGTCTGGGGCCAGAAGAAATGGTCAGGTGAACACAAGGACAGAGGCTGTGTGCGGCTTATTGTTGGTCTTCGGTGCTTTCTTCCTATCTGTTCCCAGAACCCCAAGAAATAACGATTCCCTGCTGTATTTGCAGCACCTTGAACCCTGCCTGAGATGTAATGAGCACTCAGTAGGTAAGTTGAATTAGTAATCAAACATCTTTTTTTTTTTTTTTTTGAGTTGGAGTCTCACTCTGTCGCCCAGACTGGAGTGCAGTGGCCGCTCCCGGCCACCGCAGCCTCAGCTGCTGGGCTCCGGCGATCCTTCCGCCTCAGCCTTCCGAGTAGCCGGAATTACAGGCATGCGCCACCACGCCCGGCTGATTTTTTGATTTATTGTAGAGATGAGGTCTCGCTGCCCAGGCGGGTCTCGAACCCGCGGGTTCAGGTGAGTCACTCACCTCAGCCTCCCAAAGGCGCGGGATTACAGGCTGAGCCACCGAGCCCGGCTAGTAATCAAACATCTTGCAGTTAATCTGTGAATTCTGTCTCCAGCAAGTATTCCTCAGACAGCACCTCTACCCATTCACCAGATTGTTTCCTAAAGCACTATTTTCATCTTGTCATCCTCCCTATCTAGACCTCTGCTAGCAGCTCACCCTTCATGTCTCCTTGGGTGGAGCTCAAATGCCTTAGCTTGGCAGTTAGGGTCTTGTCCCAGGCCTCTTTCATTCAATCTATACACAGGCATTTATTTGCCTAAGTGACACTTTCTATTTTTTCAAGACTTAACTCCTGACCATTTGACCATTCAGGAAGGTCGAGTTTGGTAGGTGGGCCAGGTCACAGACTGCTTTGGAAGAGGACCGATTGATCAAAACGATGCTAGTGATATGCAAAAGAACCCATAGGGGGGAGAGACTAGAGGCTAGGAGGTCAATTAAGAGTCTATTTGAGGTGATAATTGTGTGGACTAAAGCAATGAGAATAGAGAGGAAGGGACAAATTGGAGAGATATTTGAAAGGCAGTATTTCGGGAAGTTGATAATTAATGACCTGAGGAATGAATAAGAGGTAAAAGTAACAGAAAGAACAAGAATTTTAGTGTAAAGACTAATAGATTGTGTTGCCATTGATAAAAATAGGTGCTTTGGGAAGAGAAGCAGGGTAAGGGAGTGAGAGAAAGTGAATGGTATCTGGAAATAAGATTGGGATTTTTATGTGACACCTTAGTGACCTATATGGAATTGGACATGTGGCATTAGACTCACTTTTGAGACCAGGGTTAGAGATTTTGATCTAGTAAGAGTTGATGGACAGACTCATTTATTAATTCACTCAACAACTACTTATTTGAGCAAGTATAGTGTGTCAGGCATGGGTCTAGGCCCTTGATATATACCAGTGAACAAACAGAGATCCCTGCCTTTGTGGCGCTTGAGTTCTAGCAAGGGCAACAGATAATAAACAATGAACATAGATAAGGAAATTACATGGTGTATATAATATGGCACTGTGGAAAAAGACAAGGTGAGGTGAGGTACAGTGGCTGCAGGCTATAAAAGACCGGTGAGGTTGGTGCAATATTACAGCTGATCCCAGACAACACCTAGAACTGTTTTCTGTGATCAGTGCTTTATTATTCATCTTTTGACCAAGGTGACGGAAGAAGAAATGATGGGGCCCCGGCTACTGTGTGATATTTTAATAAAGATTCTTCTGTGTGCCACATCTGGAGGCAATTTGGAAAAAAGGGAAACTTCTCGTGGTTCCCATTTCCTGAATGAGTAGCAGAGCACTCAGATGAAATTCAGATGAGAGAAATTCAGATGAGTTGAGGCTGATAATTTTCAGCAATTTAAATGTCGTTGCCTTTCCTAGAAGGAAGACCTTTGTTTATAAACAGCTGGGTCAATAGGAAATGTAGCCTCATTATTCACATTCTTCTAATAAGCTTTCAGTCAGAGCACAGGGTGGGAAGGAATAAGCAGAAGACTGAAACATGATCACCTAGCTTTGGGCTATTTGTGAGGACCTGGAGGAAAGGTAAAAGAGCTAATTTTATTCTTTTACAGAAGACAAATTGGATAGGATGATGACTTTTGGTAAAGACCAAAAATTCAGGCAATTAGCCGGGCTCGGTGGCTCAGCCTGTAGTCCTGTGCTTTGGGAGGCTGAGGTGAGTGAATTGCCTGAGCCCGCGGGTTCGAGACCCGCCTGGGCAACTTAGAGAGACCTCATCTCTACAATAAATCAAAAATTAGCCGGTTGTGGTAGCGTGCGCCTGTAGTTCCAGCTACTTGGAAGGCTGAGACGGAAGGATCGCCAGAGCCCAGAAGGTCGAGGCTGCAGTGGCCAAGAGCGTGCCAGTGAACTCTAATCTGGGTGACAGAGTGAGACTCCAACTCAAAAAAAAAAAAAAAAATTCAGGCAATTATCTAATAATGCAAAAGAACATAGACCATATGTTTCTGCATTCTTCCCTTCTTGGGTTATTAATGAATAAAGACCTCACTTGGGTTCCAGGTTAAACTGCTCTCAATTTTCTGTGTTCCTTCAACAGGATCTGGTGTGCCAAAGATCTACTTTAATTTCCACTGTCTTCCATTGCTAAGATACTTATTTAGGGTCTTCAGAGAAGGGGGATATTTGAAGAGGAAGAAGAGAGGAGGGGGGTGGTGGTAACGTGGTTTGGATAATGTCTGAAGACACAACTGGTGCAGATATGAGAGTGGTATAAACTGTAATTCTAAATCAGGCTCAGCTTTATTGAAAACAGAGAAACCTAATTCCTTGATGTAGAAATGCACTAAAAGGGGTAGGGAAAGGTGTGCATATAAGCGTGGGGCCTTCTTTCTGTTTTGCTTTTTCTAAGCCCGTGAAATCCCTCAGGTGTAATGCAGAAAGGGACACCCTTGTGAGGCACAACCAGGTTTTCCTCCCTTTGTGCTGACTGAAGCAACTGCTGCCCAGAGCCCACAGCTGGCAAGGTAAGATCCAGCCTTCCTGGAAAACTCCTGGGAAGAGCCCAGCGCCAGTCAGAGTATATCTGGGTCTGGCGGGTATGTGCTCAGTAGGATGGAAGGGCTTGAGGTTTGAAGAGTTTATAATGTAAATCTGTACTGAGAGAGGTGGGCTTGCAGGCACCCATCTTTGGAAGGGAACCATTTCCAGTTAGAAGAGCCCTCATTAATGTCTTCGATTTGTTTAATGTCATGTTGGTGATTTCTACTTCTTGCCCCAATTCAACCAATGTTTATTAAAATTCTCATAGGTGCTTAGGACTCTGTGAAGTGCTACAAACTACCACGAAGACGTAAACTTGAATTAATTATGTTGGGAACAATACTTCCAAATGAAGTCCTCAGCAGCAGCCTCAGAAGCAAAAGTTTTTCTCTGACGGTCTCCTGCCTTTCTGCCCTCAGTTTCATTCTCCCTCAAGGCTAACTGTAGAAACTAGAATCCCTGTTCCCCAAGGCAGGTCATAGAAACCAGAATTTCCTTTCCCTGAAAGTCAGCCATAAAACCTAAAAATATTCTATGTAAAAACTGACCACAAAGAAATTATCTAACGTACTTTGTTTGACTGTAGGTCATAAGACCCCCATTCCTAAGAGGGTCTGCCCCACACCCAGAAGAAAGGAATGCATGCTCAGTGAGACCAGAAAGAATCTAGACAGACAGGCCTTGGTGGGTTTCCCCACTCAGTCTATTAACATTAGATCATACTCTTTTGTCCAATCATATATCTACATAGCTGTCCATCCTTTTTTGAACTTAAGCATAAAAATGGACAATTTCCCCTATATCTTTGGGTCTTTATTATGAAGGTCTTCGTGTATACATGTGAAATAGATTTGTATGCTTTTTCTTCAATTAATCTGCCTTTAGCGAGTTGATTTTTCAATGAACTTTCAGAAGGCCAATGGGAAAGCTCTCCCTGGCCTCCACAATGACAAACCAAAAGGAAACCTTTGTCTAAGAATCTTCTTGGGAATTAATTCCATTACTGGAAGCAGTGAGAAAGTCTGAACCCCAAGTTAGTGAAACCCCCTCCCATTTCCCATCTCAGCCCTACACACAAAACATACAGATGTGTTCAGATAGAAATGCTCTCTGTGTAAAAATAGCCAGGGCTTTTCGCACTGTGCCGGTGGGCCTAGCCTGGGCTACCCCATGGAATTGCTCCATTGACGAAATGCTGATTAAGCTGCTTTGAGCTGCACAATGGACCTATGGGTCATTCTGTTTCTTGTCAACTTCAAACAGGCTGAGCAGTCTGAGTTTGTTTTAACTCTACTGACCCCAAGTGCCTTTTGTCTTTATCAGACTTTATTCTTATCTTTTCAGAAATGAAACTCTTTCTCTTTTTCCTGTTTCCTCATACTTTAAGGCATAAACTCACAAGAGACATTTCTGAAAGTGAAGTCGACAGGAAAAGCACCCACTTTTGGTTTGTTTCTAAATATCTATTTATAGAATTTTCCTAAGTCAGTACTTGTTGTGTGTCAGACAGGAGATTCTCAATCTACTTTGAAAGGTCATTGAATTAGATAAGCATTTGTTGAGTATCTGCTTTGTATTGGGTTCATTTTGAGGGAGTTAGAGATGAAGTAGGATTTGTCCCTGTCCTTGAGGAGTTTAAAATCTAATTGAACAAGAGTGGCAATACTATTTAAGTCAAGAATTCACTTCTGAGTTTTTAAAGTCACATTCTTGGTGTTAGTGTTTCTATGTATAATGGCCATTACTTTTAACTTATATAACTTAGTATTAAATTAAGCTTAACCTAAAGTTGTCTCCTCACATTTATTTATTTATTTATTTTTTGAGTTGGAGTCTCACTGTCACCCAGACTGGAGTGCAGTGGCCGCTCCTGGCCACCGCAGCCTCGACCTGCTGGGCTCCGGCGATCCTTCCACCTCAGCCTTCCAAGTAGCTGGAATTACAGGTGCGCGCTACCACGTCCGGCTGATTTTTTATTTATTGTAGAGATGAGGGCTTGCCAAGTTGCCCAGGTAGGTCCCGAACCCACAGGCTCAGGCAATCCACTCACCTCAGCCTCCCAAAAGTATGGGATTACAGGCTGAGCCACCGAGCCCGGCTAACAGATTTACTCTTATAACAAGTAGCTGAGTCTTAGCCAATCAAAGCACCTGAGTTTCAGCCAATCACAGATGACTAACTATTCAAATCATGTTCAATTAAGTCAAATATCCAGCTGTAACCATTCCAGATGTTTCTATACCTCATTTCTGTTTTCTGTAAGGAAATTTTCTGTCCATAAATGTTATCTGACAATGTGGCAGCCTCAAAGTTGCTCTGAGTTTGAATCGGGATTCCTTTGCTCAATTAAACTCTGTTAAATGTAATTTGCCCAAAGTTTTTCTTTTAACAGTAGTAAATTTGGTTGTTGATGGAAAATGGCTCTGAAATCAAATAAAAGAAACATAATCTAAACACTGGGGATGCTTTAGCCAATTTTCAAGCTAATTTGGTTTACTCAGTTCTCTTCTTCATGATACTTTGTTCTAGACTCTGTGATCTGAACATTAAACACTCACCCAGTCCTGCCACTCACTTTGGAGAGGTAAAGTTGCATCAGGGTTCGATTCTCTCAAGAGGAGCTCACTGTCAAAAGAACGAGAACCGGGGACTAGTAAGTGGGGTCAGGTCCTAGGTGGCTGTGAGAATCATTTTGCTGCTTTTATTTCAGAGTACCTTTGTCTTCCCTCACCATGATAAGGATTGTGGGAAAGTGCCTTGTGCTCTTTGAATGAAAGATGCATGATATAAAGTACATTAAAAGTTTCTGAAATTAGTTGGGCATGGTAGTGTGCACCTGTAGTCTCAGCTACTTGGGAGGCTGAAGTGGAAGGATCAGCCTAAGCCTAAGTCCAGGAGATTGAGGCTGTGGTGAGCCGTGATCATGCCATTACACTCCAACCTGAGAGAAAGAGTGGAAAAAAAAAGGTTTTTGGATAAATTCTAAAAAAAAAAAAATTGATAACAATAATAATAACACTTAGTGAGCCGGGCTCGGTGGCTCAGCCTGTAATCCCGCGCCTTTGGGAGGCGGAGGTGAGTGGATTGCCTGAGCCCGCGGGTTTGAGACCCGCCTGGGCAACTTGGCGAGACCTCATCTCTACAATAAATCAAAAATGAGCCGGGTGTGGTAGTGCACGCCTGTAGTTCCAGCTACTTGGAAGGCTGAGGCGGAAGGATCGCCGGAGCCCAGCAGGTCGAGGCTGCGGTGGCCGGGAGCAGCCACTGCACTCCAGTTCTGGGTGACAGAGTGAGACTCCAACTAAAAAAAAAAAAAAAAAAAAAATTCATGGTATGAATGAATAATACTATTTCCTCTACTTTTGTGTCTTAAAATTTTCCATTTAAAAAGCTACACACACTGTTGCACACTCTTGACTTGAAATTGTTTTCCAAAATGTATGTGCACACCAGTAATTGCCTGCTCAGGAGGCTGGTATAACAAAACCAATAAAACCTAGTGATGGTGGGAAAAAAAAAAAAAAGCTATGCAAAAAAAGGAAGAGGCCAAGTAAGCATCAGTAACTTAAATAATACATCAGATAAAATATAAAGGAGAAAAAAAACAAGGGAATCAACATTTTCCAGCATTTACTATGTGCCAGATCTTTCACATGAGCTATCTGTGAATTATGTGCAAGCCCATTTAACAAATGAGGCGCCGGGCTCGGTGGCTCAGCCTGTAATCCCGCGCCTTTGGGAGGCAGAGGTGAGTGGATTGCCTGAGTCTGCAGGTTCAAGACCTGCCTGGGCAACTTGGCGAGACCTCGTCTCTACAATAAATCAAAAATTAGCCAGGCGTGGTAGCGTGTGCCTGTAGTTCCAGCTCCTTGGAAGGCTGAGGTGGAAGCATCGCCGGAGCCCAGCAGGTTGAGGCTGTGGTGGCTGGAAGCGGCCACTGCACTCCAGTCTGGGCAACAGAGTGAGACTCCAACTCAAAAAAAAAAAAAAGGAAAAAATAAAAAATAAAAAAATTAGCCGGGCGTGGTAGTGCGTGCTGTAATTCCAGCTACTTGGAACGCTGAGGTGGAAGCATTGCCGGAGCCCAGCAAGTTGAGGCTGTGGTGGCCGGAAGGGGCCACTGCACTCCAGTCTAGGCAACAGAGTGAGACTCCAACTCAAAAAAAACCCCAAAAAACAAAAGAGGCAACTGAGGCTCAGAGAGATTAAATGATTTGTTGAAAGAGTTGAACCCTGGCCAAATCTTATGTTCTTCCCAGCACACTATGTGGCTCTACTGGTTCATAAGATTTCAAGGACAGGACCCCTGTGTTTTATTTTGGTGGCACTGCAGTACCCGGCTTTGTGTTCTTGAGTGGGTGGATCTACTTATAGCTCAAAATCAAATAGAGTGCTTTAAAAACTGTATGACATATATGCCTTATGAAAACTTTCAAGGCAACTATAATGGCTAATGATAATTTTTATCTTATAGGAATGTTCTTAATTGTACACTCTATGTGTCAGTGTGTATGTGTGTGTATAACATTTGGGACCTTGAGGGTAACCAATATTTATTTCCAGACATGTAGCAATTCCCTATAACGTTAGGTATAAGTATAAGCACCACTTTATAGATGCGATAGGCTAAGCTGAGAGAGGTCAAAGTCGGCAAAACTAGTATATAGTGAATATTATGAGGTAGCAGAATGGGTGTAGCTGGAGTAAAGTTAAACTGGTTCAGTCCAAAAACATTCCCCACATCAATAAGCGCTGTGTTAGGATCTGATTCTTTCTCTTAAGAAAACAGCTTCTATTAAAGTCAACCAAATTCCTCCATAGGACCAAACTGAACAGAAGTAAATTGTCCCATCTGTTGTCAAAACCATCCTCCCGGACTTCAAAGAATCAGGAGGGAGAGATGAGGGGGGAGTTTCCTTAGAAGGAGATGGAAGTGGGGCTTCTGCGCTTCCTATCAGTCTCTTCAGGTCTCTGGGGGCAGAGCAGCAGACAATCCCAGCTGACTTCTCTTTGAATCAGAGGCTCTTCACAGCCCTCGTCCTTCCCCTTAGCCCAAACACGCTCAAGGCCTGATTTCTGTTTGAAGTGAATGTGCTACTCTTCACACTGGGCCACTGTGGAGGTGCAAGGGGATTAGAGGAAGCGGGCTCCCGCGGGGCAAGGCGAACCAAGCCCCAGCCAGCAGTGTACACTCTTGGCCTCTCACAGGGTGATAATGGCATTCTGGGCTTTTCCACAAAAATCTCTAAGCCCCAGAGGGGTCTTAATTAGCGTGGCTGTGTGGGTCTTGGAGGCAAACACAGGCCAAGAACTGAGTGTGGGAGCTTGTTTTGAGTTCTGGTTGGGTTTCTGCCTGGCCTCAAAGAGGCTGGGCTCAAAGGAGCAAAGGAAATGGAAGAACTGGACCAAATGTCTATATCCTAAAGCAAAAGCCTCTGCTTTCATGTTAATAATCTAGAGCTGTTCTGCAAAACACCACCTCATTGGTCATTTCTTTATGCTAGTGTAGAAATGCTCAGGAAACCATATTGGAAATTGCTCACAGTACCATGGGTTGGAATGATGATTTATTTCTCCTTTCTGGGATTATTCTGAGGATATGGTAATACATAGATCAGAGAGGTAATCAGTTACCTTAAAGTTTATTTACGTGTACTAGTTACTATTTTTCAGTGGAAGATATTTTGATTAAAATATTAAATTATTTTGCTATAGAGCAAGTATCTTCCTATAGAAATCTCAAGCGTGACTTTAAGGAGAATAAATATTTTAAAAATAAGATAATAAAAAGTAAAATATAAGATTTCATTCCCTGGAAAAAACATAAATATTATAAAGGTAATATATTCTGTGATTCCATTTGAGTAGGACGTTTTGGATAAGGTATATATATCTGCTTTAAAAATATTATTTTACAAATTGTAGTAGTTTCACAATTTGGAAATACAAACATACCTCCATTATTATTTAACTGTTGTAATTTACCACCTACACTATAAGCTTCATGAAGGTAGGGATTATGTCTGATTTGTTCATCACTATATCCTCAGTACCTGGATATATTTGCTACTCAGTAATATTTGTGAATGAATATTCAATGAGGTGCAATGTACTGATATGTTTGCTTTTATTCTATAAGAACACCTTTTTTGTTTTTTACAATTTTTCTGTTATTCAAGATTCAGGTTATAAATTTAGATTTTGTTATTTTAAGAAATCATTAATGTTTATCCACAAAGAAATGTGATTGAAAAGTCTGAATTATCAAGTCAGTTAGATAGGGTTTGCTAGTTTTTGAGATTAAAATTTTTAAGTAATTGGATAAAGGTTCCAATAAAGAAGAACGAGGTCATCTAATATAATTGTTTGAAGAAGCCACTTGTCTCTGCAACACTTTCAAATTTTGCCTGGGAAGAATTACATAGTCTTAGTTGTTTCGTGGTGTTTGTACCAGGGTATGCAGTTCTAGGGTATTTGTATACCTGGCACACTGAACCTTTCAGCTTGTAAAGATGAGCAGTAGAAATGGCAGAGCTCAGGGACTGAAGTCTGAGGATAATGGAGACATCAGTGATTAAGACCGTGGAGAACACAACTCACTCTCAGACACATTAATTAGTCTTTGGAACCCACAGTGCTCTGTATGAGGAAGCCAAAGCTTCCTGAAGAACTTACCACCAAACCATGTAATCACCATGCTTCTTCAACAAAAACCTGGTGTCATTCAGTCTCTAGCAATACTAAAACACAGCCAAAAGATAACCTTTTCTGGAATAAGGATATGTTTGGTTGTGCACCAGTCAGAGAGGGTGGAAGGAGTTGTTTCATAGGCTTTAAAACAAGGCCAGTATTGTCAGAAATTTGCTGTTTCCTCTGCCATTCCCTTGTTCCCACTGCCCTCAAAAGATTTTTAGCTTTCAGGGCCATGATGTCGCCCCGTGTTGCTACCAACTTTCCTTTTTCTTGATCTTTTGTTTCAATGTCTGCTTTCTTTCCCCTGTGTGCTCACTGAAGCCTGATTGTGGGGTCAAGCTATAATTAGTTTATATATGAAGTTTAATTCACTGTGGCTCTTTTGGCATTAGACTCAAATGGGCTTTGATGTCTGGCTGGAGCTTTGATCCCAGACCCTCGAATGGTGGTCATCACCCCAACTCAAAGGATTGCCCTTACTTTTTTCCTCCTATTCGGAGACAGCTTTTCCCAATTACATCATTTGTGTTTGTTTGGCCATAAAAGCTGCAAGGCATCATCTTGTGGCTTTGCTCTATAACAAAATGTGCAATTGATGCTCCTTACTTTGCTTGACTGCAACTGAATGTTCACTGCTGGATAAGGCATTTGTAGAAGGGTGCTCAGACTTTGGTTGGAATGCTCTTAGGAGTGTTCTGCCCAAGGGCGAAGCATCAGACTGTGTGATAAGAGGGACCTTTTTTGGCTCTGGCCAGGAAATATCTTTAGGCATAAACCACACAACTGTCAACCAAGACTCTTATTCATGCTGGCAACTTTATCTTATTCTCCAGATCCTCTAGGCAGCAGATCTACTCCATCTTTAGTGCTATATTTTCTGAGGCACGATTTGCAGTTTTTATGAGAAAACAGAGGCCTCCAGGGAAAGCACAAGAACTAACTAAGACTGAAAAATATTAGAAAGGAGATAATGAAATAGCACTACTGGAAGAAGTACCAGCACCTGCTTTAAAAAGAAAGGGAAAGAAAAATAAAAACAGTAGGGGAAAGCGAGATTCTATGGGTGACAGAGGGAGCGGGGGATGATTACTTTCAACTATTTCCGGAATACCTGCAGCCAAAACAAAAAAATCAAAGAGGAAAGAAAATCCAGGAGACTAGACTGGAGAGGAGAAAATTTGGCTGTTAGCTTAAAAAGAGAATAGGGGCAAACCAGTCAGTCTTACTTAATCTGATGACATTGGGAGTTTTCCTGGAAAAACAATTACAGCATTGAGCTCCTTGCTTCTAACTTCATTTGACAGCCCAAGTTTGTTTTAATTGGCATGTGAATGAACAGCATTATTTATTAATGTGTAATGGATACTCTGGAAAGCATAACCTTTTTTCCTATTTGTGACCATTTTATTGGCGGAACCATCTGAATACATTAGTTTTAATATTTAAACTTGCTGGGAACACTTTTTCATGGAGATGTACAAGCTGTTATGGCAAATGGTTTGCTTAGCACTAATGAGCCAGCTCAAAGTGGCATTTGGTGGGGAAGGGGGTTGGGAGGGTGGGGAAGTTTGGAGACATAGCAACTTGTCTGTCTGCCTTAACAAGATTTATTAGAAGTGTGTAAAAACGTGTTTCAGCCTTTTCCCCTTCCCTCAGCTATATAGATATAGTTGTCGATGTGTGACATAACACAGGCCACAATAATAGACTCCACCCAGCCAGAAGGAATCTAATTCAGAACTAGAAAGCAAGAAGCTTCTTTAGAAATGTGTAGAGTGAGCCGGCTTGGTGGCTCAGCCTGTAATCCCGCGCCTTTGGGAGGCTGAGGTGAGTGGATTGCCTGAGCCCGCGGGTTCGAGACCTGCCTGGGCAGGCGAGACCTCATCTCTACAATAAAATCAAAAAATTAGCCGGGCGTGGTAGTGCGTGCCTGTAATTTCGGCTACTCAGAAGGCTGAGGCGGAAGGATGGCCGGAGCCCAGCAGGTCAAGGCTGCGGTGGCCGGCAGCGGCCACTGCACTCCAGTCTGGGTGACAGAGTGAGACTCCAACTCAAAAAAAAAAAAAGAAATGTGTAGAGTGAAACAATGACAAGAGGACATGGGTGAGTGGCATTTGGCAGGCAGGATAAGTCATTACTCTTTAGTGCCTTACTAAAATCAGGGAGGAAAATTAGCTCCCGTATCATCCAGTAGTGTTTGGCACACAGTAGGCATAAAGAACAGGTAACATGGATAGAATTGATCTTGTATGTTCATGAACACCTAAACATAATTCCATTTTTAGATCCAATATACAGTGTTGTTAGTAATGAGTCAAAGTTGCAGTTATAGTTCCTTTCATGCCTGTGGGAGGCAGCAATGTGAAGGAAAGTGGAAGCAGCAAGGGAACTCTTGCTTTTGTTTTTGGTAAATACTGACTTAATGCTATTTGTAGTAGAGATTAAATGGGTACCATCAAATTTAAATGTTAAAAAATATGTTAATGAAAAAACCATTTACAACCAATCTACATTTTCTTGAGTCTCTGTATAGCAATTATTGGATGAATGCTAGCAAAGTACTATACTGAGTATGGTGCTATTATTAGTACAAGGTTATTCAAACTGTCCTTGACTTCAGGGAGCTTTCAAAATGTAGAGGGAGAGAAGAGACACACATATACACATTTACATACATAGATGTGTGAGTTTGTGAATCCAGATAAATAACTGTACAAGTAGCATGGGATAAGAATCAGATATTCATACAGTTAACTAGAGTTCAAAGGAGGAAAGGCAGTGAACTCATCTTGGAAGGAAGGTTAGACCACACAGAGAGGAGAGGAGAGGGAATCTTGGGGGATGAGGTGGGGGGCAAGCAGCTGGGCAAAGGTGTAAGAGTCTGAAACAATGACATGGGATGCGCTTCTTCCTTCAAACAGCACTTTGCTGAACCTCTGCAAATTGTTGAATTCAATTTGCAAATTGTTGATTCAATTTCTGAGACTATTGGATGTGCTGTTTTTGAAAAAATTTATGAAACTTTTCCACAGATAGGCCAGCTAGTGGCATTTCCAGACCCTCTGAAATTTCCTGTGACCAGTGTCCCAAGCAGAGAAGACCTTTATACTGCATATTATTATAATTCTTTTTTTTTTTTTTTTTTGAGTTGGAGTCTCACTCTGTCGCCCAGACTGGAGTGCAGTGGCCACTCCCGGCCACCGCAGCCTCGACCTGCTGGGCTCCGGCGATCCTTCTGCCTCAGCCTTCCAAGTAGCTGGAACTACAAGCGCGCGCTACCAGGCCCGACTAATTTTTTGATTTATTGTAGAGATTAGGTCTCACCAAGTTGAACCCGTGGGCTCAGGCAATCCACTCACCTCAGCCTCCCAAATGCGCGGGATTACAGGCTGAGCCACCGAGCCCGGCTTATTATAATTCTTAAACAGACAGGTTCTGTAACTAACTCCATTTTACTGTTGGGGAAACAGAGGCACGGAGAGAGGAAGTAACTTGCCCGTACAGCTATTTATGAGTGGAACTGGGATTCAAATTCAGACAGCCTGACTTCAGAGTCAGCGCTCTTGTAAATGCAGACTAAAATTAACACAAATTCAAACAAAAAACAAAGCGCGCACGCGTGCGCACTCAAATCCTAGGCTTGTAAAAGAATGGATACAACCTCTTGCTATTATACAGCGACATCCTCCTACCTGATTTTAAATGCCTTCTATAGTACAACTTCCGTCCAAAGGTTAACACAAAACTCAGTTTTACAACACCACATTGTGCTTTGTATTGTCTGCCTGTACAAAGTGGAGTTTAAAAAACCAAACCCCCAGGAATTGTCTTTGGATACACCGGCAGTACCTTGCTTGGGAAGGTGAAAGAAACCGACATCAGTGAGAGTGGATCCAAGAGGGGACTGTGGGGAAAGGGTTAAGGTTGTGTGCTGCAACTTGGTCGAGTTTCAGAAAGTTCGCTGAGAGCCCGACAGCGGCGCCCCTCCGCGGACCCCGCC
>NW_007246545.1:579459-601796 GCF_000164805.1 Carlito syrichta
GAGAACATCTTACTGCTGCGAAAGCAATTGGTAGGTCGTGCCCGGAGGTGGGGCACGGCTGTACCTGCTGGCTGGGGGATGGAGGTCGGGCAGGTGGCCTTGGGTGGGCGCGAGGTTACTTTCGGCTGGAGAAATTCTCGCTGCTCTGGGACCCCTGCCCTCTGCCCCCTGAGCCCCTTCCCCTTGTGCCCGCGGCGCGTGGCACGCGTTTCTGGCGTGTGCCCGCTTTGTGTCTGGCGAGGGACTGGCGACCTCGCGCGGAGTGCGGGGAGGGGTGGCGGCCCTTCCCTCCTCTGCACTCGGGATTCTTGGAGTCGGCGGCTTCTCCCTAGTTGGACGAGTAAATGCCCTCTCGACAGAGGTCTGCAACCCCCCACTTAAAATGCTGTTTCCTTTGGATGTCTTTTTGGCTTCATCTCCTCCCGCCGAGAGGGGCCGAAAGGCAAGGAGGGGGCTGGTGGCGTGGTTAACTGTCCAACACCGAGTTTTGCAATTACACTGAAGCGGCCGCAAGGAGCCGTGCCTCTCCCCAGCACGGCAGCTTTCACAGGGCTGGTGAGCAATTTCAAATAGAAGCCCTTTGTATATAAGGCAGCTAAAACTAGATGCAAATGATGGAAATTTGGCTGGAGAGCGTGCCCCCTCCTCTCATATTTTTTTGCGTTCTGCCAGCTGTGATTGGTGGCGGAGGTAGGAGAGGGAGAGGACATGTTTGCAGGCAGCATTTATCTTATTGGATTTCTGTCAGCGTCTCAGTCATTCTATGCAGTCTTCATTAATGGGGAAGAAAAGGAACTTTGGAGCTTAATGTATTGATGAACAGCTTTTGACCCCGCCTCAGAATAATGGCGGCAGCTTTGTTTTCTGTGACCTCAAAATGTAGTTTTGGAAACAGCAAAGTGTCTTACCTGACCAAGTGATACTATCTAAACTAGACTCATGCTAGATAATGGCCTTCCTAAAATGAAGTAGTGATGCTGTGCGGTTGTCATGTTTTCTTCTTTATCTCTTCAGATCATTTCTTTTCTTTTCTTTTTTTTTTTTTGAGCAAAGTGCTTTGACTTGATAGATTCATTTTTCTTGGAGAAACTCATTCTAGCAAACAAGCATATGGCTTAGGTCTCCAAGCATTTAAAGTCACAAGACGGACAAGAGTAGATATTCCTATGCATCTGTTTGTAAGGATGTATGCTGTGGTTTGTGTAATACCTAAGTTTTGGCATTTTACTGTGTTTTTTGGGGAGTAGACCAGACCAGATTTGTATGTAGCACTGATGTGAGCCAGTTCTCACTGGTTATGCCTGATGAATAACATTTTATTTAGTCTTGTACAATAGCACCTTTCTGTCTGCATGAATTTCAAGATTGTAAGTGGTACATTCCTATTGTCTGCTTGAGGGGTGCAAGGCACTATGTCAAGAGAATTCCAGTCCAGTCAGTGTTTATGTCATTTGTAGACTTGGCATTCATGATTTGAACCAGATGCCTTTTGAGTCTTTTGCTTTTCCAGCAATAGGAAGCACTAGGTGGCGGTGTGAGTTAGCACAATCAATCTGTCACCTTTGGAAACCCAGCTGAGTTCAAATCTTGATGGGCTTTCCCTTGAGGGTTTTGGATTCTGCCAGCTCACATTATACTTGGCACTGGCTATTAGTATTAGTTTCTCACTTTCAAAGGCCCTAAGACTGATTAAACTCCACAAAGCAACTAAGAGAAAACAAAACTCTACAGGCTAAGATTTGGCCAGAAAAATCTCACCTAAGTAAGATTATAGCATATTATAGGAAATCTGTTACTCTGACTCGAAGTATTGTTTTTTAAAAAACTGGCTGTACATCAGATATTTTAAAATCTCAGTACTTTTTTCTTGTCCCTTCTGATAAAAAGTCACAGTATGCATATATTAGTTGAAACTAAAAACAAATCTTGTTTTTATGAAGAAACTTTATTTCTCCATTAAATATGAGAAACTAGAATTAAACAAGATTTATCTTTGAATTCTCGAAGTTTTTATTTCAGGTCATTCAGTAAAATTTTGATTTTGGAAGTTTTAGTAAACTCATTCATATGGGGGTCATTTGACTCCTTAGAGCAGACTTTCTGGTTCTGTCACCAAAATGTGTTCATTTATCCTTTCCTTGTTTCTTCTTAATCAGAATTGTTTGAGGAGAAGAGATGCTGGTTTGTTGAATCAGTTGCAAGAGCTTGACAAGCAGATAAGTGATCTGAGACTAGATGTAGAAAAGACATCTGAAGAGCACCTGGAGACAGACAGCCGGCCTAGCTCAGGTGAGTGATTCAGCACAAGGAGAGAATTCTACACTCATGAGTTATACTCTGGTCCCCTGTGGTTAACATTCCCAGACCTCAAATGGCAATGGAGTTTGTTTCCAGGGTAGAGAGAGAGAATTTAAAAAGCAGCCTGCCATTCAGTTTCATGAGAGGGAAATAAAGTCAGACAAGAGAATTTTTAATAATGAGATTGATGTGAGTGGAGTCTCCAGAGTTTCAAAATAAAGGCTATTCAAATTTCTGGAAGAACAGTCCTCCTTTGAAACCTGAGTCAGAATTGGGCTAGAAAATTAGTCACACTTCAAGTTCCTGAGACCACATCAAACGTTTTGTTGTTGTTTTTAACCATTTGGCTCCTTAAGTAGATTTGTTGTTCTCTTAACGTTTTCTTTCTGAAACATTCATGATAAAGTTGAGACTTCGACAGATCTAAGTTTCTTTACTTGCACATCTTTATTTATTTATTTTTTTCGAGTTGGATTCTCACTCTGTTGCCCAGACTGGAGTGCAGTGGCTGCTCCCGGCCACTGCAGCCTCGACCTGCTGGGCTCCGGTGATCCTTCCGCCTCAGCCTTCCAAGTAGGTGGAACTACAGGCGTGCGCTGCCATGCCCGGCTAATTTTTTATTTATTGTAGAGATGAGGTCTCGCCAAGTTGCCCAGGCAGGTCTCGAACCCGCGGGCTCAGGCAATCCACTCACCTCAGCCTCCCAAAGGCGTGGGATTACAGGCTGAGCCACTGAGCCCAGCTTACTTGCACATCTTTAAAGGTGAGATTGAAATGTACTCGTGGTTATGGACTCTGCCTTTTCCTAAGGATTATCTGAAATAAGACCATTAAAATCAGGACACTAAAATCCAATGAACCAAAACTGGCCAAAAAACCCCAAAAGCGAAAATAGCAAATCTCCCTTTCCCAGATGATTACCCCCTTTCCCTTTCAGCATGAATGTGTATTATTCCTTGAAATGATCTTAATTCCAATGGTGTTTTTATTTTTAGGGTTTTATGAGCTGAGTGATGGGGCTTCAGGATCCCTTTCCAATTCCTCTAACTCAGTGTTCAGTGAGTGTTTATCCAGTTGTCATTCCAGCACCTGCTTTTGCAGTCCCTTGGAGGCAACCCTGACTCTCTCAGATGGTTGCCCCAAATCTGCAGGTAAGAACTTTTAGCATTGATAGAAATTTGCAATTAGAAGGGACCAAGGGCCCTTAAAGGTTGTCTAGCTGCACCACCTTTTACTGGTGGTATACAAGGCTCATCAGTTTGCTGCATTTAGTGCTATTCGTACATCTAGAACCCAGTTTCATCTAGGTGAATATCTAGAACTATCTCAGTACTCTCTGGGTGCTGCTTGGCTTCATATTCTGACAGCAGCAGGCCAGTTTATCTTTAGGAATTTTATTCCAATATTGTAGGTCTTGAGCTTTGTTTCTGAGCTTTTGCTGTTAGTTTAACTTGTCTGCATTTTCTTTTAAAAACAATTCTGGAATGGTTTCCTTCTTCCTTTAATCATTTAAAGCTAGGGTCCCATAATGTTAAATATGTACATCAGCCTGAACTCTTTGGCACTTCAGGGAGCAGTGTTCCCTCCATGTTCTCCAAAATGCCCTGCATGATGGCAGCTTTTTTCTTTTAGCAGGTGGGTAGGATGGAATTCCTTAGTCCATGTCATTATTCTCATTTTGGGCTGTCCTTGCAATGACCTCCAGAGAGGATCATGCTATGGTTGTACTAGAAGAGTTTCTGCATTTCCTGTTATGTACTGTATTATCTCCTCTGAATCTTCCCAACAGTCCTACAGAGTGCAAGTGTTGTTAGCTCCATTTTATGTTTAAAAAAATTAGGCCTAGTGAGGCTAGATAAGTTACATAAGATTCTATAGCTAGTGAGTGGCAGAGACAGGATTCAACCTCAGGCCTAACTGCCAGGTTCATGTTTTTCCACCACCCCAAGGGAAGTCAAAATTTGTTGCTTTCAACTTTCTCATTTAACAGAGGAGGAATTTAGGCTTATAAGCCATTTGTCAGGGGCTCCCCCATCTGCTAAATGACAGAGTTGTTGCTGGAACTTGGGACTCTTTCCTTAGTCCTGTTATATTGTGATTCCTTGGAAGAGCAAAGACAAAGCAGAGATCAGAGTTGCTGTAGATGCTGGCACAGGTTACTATATCCCTGGTTTATCTATGTTCTCCTCATGGGTATAAGGTTGAAATTTGAGTCCAGCCAAGGCAAATATAACACCAAGTAGCTGAGGTTGCTAATTGGCTGGTCTCTTTGTATTTATACAGTGTATGTTGTCAGCAGCAATCATTTGGGGTCGTACAAAGCTCTGTTATCTAGAGTGTCTGGCCTCAAGTTCATTGGTAATTGCTCCCCTTCACTCTGCAGATCTGGTTTCAGAGGGAAACTTTATAAACCCATTAAAGACACTTTGGTACAGGTTTTCCTTGAAGACAGATTCCTGTTCTCCCAAATGCCATATCTCACATAATTGAGACAGTTGCACTGGGTCTTGAGGGCTAGGTTATCTGTTTTGTGCAACTCTAAATAGGGAAAAGGGATGAAGGTGAAGTGTATGAAAATGTGGCTTTAAGTAAGGCAAAGATGGGACTTAGGGTGGTGAGACTGGTGAGGGAGGAAAGATGGAGAAGGATATCAGCTAGAGAAGTTTTGTCTTAGAACAAGCTATTGAGGGCCAAGTAGATGGGGACATAGAAAATTCTGTTCGATATAAGCTTCTGTTTACAAATAAATCATGTCATCTTTGGGTCTAGACTATTTTTTCCCTAAGATTGCTATTTATCACTGAAGTTCATGGAGCTTTCCCTTAAATTAAACTATTAACATTAACTAAACAATTAAACTCTGGCACAGAGTAGGTTCTCAATATTTGAATGAAGACAATTATAGTGGTGGACAGATTAGTGATAAATTCAACTTTAATTTTCTCTGATGACTGTAGGTCATTAAAAGGATTTGATATTTATAAGAGTTCATTGTATTTTGACGTCTATATTTTTGAGATGTGGGAAATGTATCCATTAATACTACCACTCAATCTTTTAAAAGCTTATCAAGAATCCCTTTTCTTATAATTTTATTTTATAGTGTCACTATTGAAAATATAAGGTAATTATTATTTAAATTTGATTACTCTGTTGAAAATTTGATTGGTTTCCTTGACCTTTCAGTTGACCATTCTATTTGATCAGCTACATGGGGAATCAAGTTTAAAAAAAATAGGAAATGGGGAGAAAGCCCACTGAAAGTATAGTTTATCCTGAGTACTTTTTTTTTTTGAGTTGGAGTCTCACTCTGTCGCCCAGACTAGAGTGCAGTGGCCGCTCCCGGCCACCGCAGCCTTGACCTGCTGGGCTCCAGCAATCCTTCCGCCTCAGCCTTCCAAGTAGCCAGAATTACAGGCATGTGCTACCACGCCCGGTTGATTTTTTTTTTCGATTTATTGTAGAAATGAGGTCTCGCTGCCCAGGCGGGTCTCGAACCCGCGGACTCAGGCAATCCACTCACCTCAGCCTCCCGAAGGCGCAGGATTACAGGCTGAGCCACCGAGCCCGGCTTATCCTGAGTACTTTAAGGAAAAACCAGGACTAGAACATAGAGGAGAGAGTAGCCTAGAGAAACAATGACTCAAAAAGCAATTAATTTTTTTCTGGTTATAAATTCAGTACAGTTATTGTTAAAAATTTAGAAATAGAAAATAAAAAAGGTAAACGTCACTTGGTTTCTCATCACACTGAGATGCTACTATCAGAAACTTGGTGTGTTTTATCTCAGACTTTTTTCCTTTGTATTTTCACAATCCTAATAAAATTATAATTATATTCTGGTATTATATCATGCTTTTCACTAAACTTTAGCCTTTTCCCTATGTTATTCATAGTTTGAAAGCATTCTTAATGGCAGAATATTTTTCCGTCAGAGTATGTATATTATCAAAACTTTTTGTTAAATATTTTTCCTTCATCCAGTATTATGAAGCGTATGACAAACGGTAGAGTAGTTATTGGAGTATTTTTAAATCTTTTGGCATTGTCTCTCTACCCATGACTTTGTCTCCATAAAAAAGTGGCCAGAGTCAAGTTGGTGCTGACCAATTCATTTCTTGAGAGTGTACCTTTAAATGTTTTTCAGATCTCATAGGATGGTTGGAATATAAAGAAGGCCACTGTGAAGACCAGGCCTCAGGGGCAGTTTGCCGTTCCCCCTCCACACCACAATTTAATTCCCTTGATGTCATTGCAGATGTGAATCCCAAGTACCAGTGTGATCTGGTGTCTAAAAACGGGAATGATGTGTATCGCTACCCCAGTCCACTTCATGCTGTGGCCGTGCAGAGCCCAATGTTTCTCCTTTGCCTGACGGGCAACCCTCTGAGGGAAGAAGAGCGACCTGGAAATCATGCCAATGAAATTTTCAGTGGATCTGAGACAGATGCCACCAAAACAGACAGTTCCTTACCATCTCCAAGCAGTCTGTGGTCTACTTCCCAGCCTTCATCCAGCAAGAAAATGGATGGCTATATTCTGAGTCTGGTCCAGAAAAAAACACACCCTGTAAGGACCAACAAACCAAGAACCAGTGTGAATGCGGACCCCACGAAAGGGCTTCTTAGGAACGGGAGCGTTTGTGTCAGAGGCACTGTCAGTGTCTCACAGGCCAACAGCGTGAACCTTAAGAATTCCAAACAGGTGTGTTTGCCCTCTGGCGGAATCCCCTTGTTGGACAATGGGACGTTCTCTCCACCAAAGCAGTGGTCGAAAGAATCAAAGGCAGAGCAAGCAGAGAGCAAGAGGTTGTCCCCGCCAGAGGGCTGCTCGCCAGGCGCTGCCGCCGAACTTCAAAGCAAGCATCTGCCCAAAAATGCCAAGCCAGCCTCCCAGGATCATGCTCGATGTTCCACTGCTGGGACAGGAGAGTCCCCGAAAGAAAACACTGCGATCTCAACTGCTCCTCCAAAAGAGAGCCCTGGCAGAGGCTCCGCACCCCAGCAAGAGAACAGAGCGGTCCAGAGCCTGAAAAAGCTGCCACAGAAAAGCAGCCTGCAGACTGTTCCTGCAGCCGCTCCCCCCACCCTGCCATCTCCAGCCTTCCCGGTAGAAGAGAGGCCTGCCTTGGATTTCAAAAGCGAGGGCTCTTCTTCCCAAAGCCTAGAGGAGGGGCATCTGGTCAAGGCCCAGTTCATCCCTGGGCAGCAGCCCGTCGTCAGGCCCCACCGGGGCCACCGGAACGCGGGCGTCGCCAAAGGCTCCACGCTGAAGCACCGCGGCGGGGTCCTGGAGAACGGCTTACCCACAGTCAGGGAGAAAACACGGGCGGCCAGCAAGAAGTGTCGCTTCCCCGATGACTCGGATACAAATAAGAAACTCAAGAAAGTCTCCTCCAAGGGGAGGAAGAGCGCAGGCGGGCCAGCCGAGGCAGGACTTCCGGGCAGGCCCCAGGGCGGGGGTCACAGGGCTGGGAGCCGGGCGCATGGCCATGGACGGGAGCCCGTGGTGGCCAAACCTAAGCACAAGCGAACTGATTATCGGCGCTGGAAGTCCTCGGCTGAGATTTCCTACGAGGAGGCCCTGCGGAGGGCCCGCAGGGGACGCCGGGAGAACGCGGGGGTGTTCCCCACGCCCGTGCCGCTGCCCTACGCAAGCCCCTACGCCTACGTGGCCAGCGACTCCGAGTACTCGGCCGAGTGCGAGTCCCTGTTCCACTCCACCGTGGTGGACACCAGCGAGGACGAGCAGAGCAATTACACCACAAACTGCTTTGGGGACAGCGAGTCGAGTGTGAGCGAGGGCGACTTCGTGGCGGAGAGCACGACCACCAGCGACTCTGAAGAAAGCGGAGGCCTAATCTGGTCCCAGTTTGTCCAGACTCTCCCAATCCAGACGGTCACGGCCCCTGACCTTCACAACAACCCTGCAAAGACCTTTGTCAAAATTAAGGCCTCCCATAACCTCAAGAAGAAAATCCTCCGCTTCCGTTCTGGCTCGTTGAAACTGATGACCACGGTTTGAGCCACATCATGGGTGTAGAAAGTGTCTTTTTTTTTTCTCCTCACTCTCAGTGTCGAAATAAAAAAGGCACCATTTGTTGTATGTGTAATACTTTCATGGAATGCTTGTCTTTTAAGATAAAACCGAGGTTAAATTATTATCTCATCATCATATATGGACTCTAGTGCCTTTGATGGAAGGTAAAGAATGTTATTGCTAGTTAGAAGTAAATATTGAGGTTTTGATGGTGGTGATAGTGAATGAGTTTTGTCGTAGCAGCTGTTTTTTCTTTAAAATCTGAGCCTACGGGCAAGGTACAGATTTTAATTGTCAAGTTTTATAGGGATGAGACCTTTGGATACCAAGGTCAAGTGGGTGGAATTTTAGGACATACCTTTGCTCCTTGACTCTACAGGACAGTGTCTCCACCAGGGTTTTTCTGTTGAGGGGCATCACATGCAATTGTGGTAAGTAGGTAGGAGAGGCAGTAGAGGCAGTCTCATTGTTTCTATGGTTTCTTTATGCGGTCTAATTTCTCAGACTTGTATCCCCATTCTTTTTTCTTTTCAGAACTGTTCTGTTTACTGGACTCATAACATGCAGCCCAGACCTTATATCCAGAGATGGCAACCTGGATGGGCGGGCTGGTAATACCTTCAAAGGATTCATGAAAACTTTTGCCACACTTAGTGCCTAGGCCCTGGTTATAGTTAACTCCTTCTAGGGCCATTTATCCGACATTTTGATGCCTTTCCCCCAGCTCCCTAATTTGTAACCAATCCAACCATTCAATCCTTGGAGTATTTGCCTTCGGAATAAAATGTTGATCCTCGGGTACAGAGAAATTCACTCTTAATGAAATAACTCTTGGGCATTATTCCAATCCCAGAGTTGCTCACTAAGCACTGTGCCACCTAAGCGTTAACCCGAACATATTAGTGCAATCCAGTCCAGATTGGACCACTGACCCTATCTGGAAGGGCTGTTTTTTAAAAAAAAAATTTTTTGGTAAACAGTATTGTGTAAAATTGCTTTTTTATACCAATATATGCATGTTTTCTGCATGAGTAGTATTGTTTTGATATTCCTGTTGGTGTTAAATTACTGTATAATATAAACAGTATGTGTTTTTATATATCATTGTGTAAATTTAATATAACACATATGTGGTAATAAACGATTTGTTTTACTGCTGTTAAGTTTGTTATTTGGGTATAAAACCAGATGTTTACACCTATAAATCTTGTGCTGATTATTGGTGTTATTTGTGAGATTTATGTTAGATCTATTCTAGCATTAGACTATTACTTGTAATAATTAAGGTAGGTTTTAGTATTCTTAGCATGAATAAGGAGGCAAATTAGGAAAACCAAAAAACTTCTTTAGAATAGTAAGTCATTTTAAAATTTAAGGTAAATTTTATAGGTAACTTCTAAAGAGAACATTTCTGAGGAAACCCCCCACCTTTTATTATAAACAATTTCACAAACATATGAAAAAGTTGAAAGGATAGTATACAGTAAACACCTGTATATAAGATAGTAAGGATAGTATACAATAAACACCACCTAGATTCAACAATTGCTAACATTTTGCCATGCTTATTTTAACTCCATTTATGTGTGTGTATTAGGTTTAATCCTATACAATATCTTTGTAGGTCAAAGATATTGGCAATCCTCCCTTCTTCCCACACACACTGATACACTATTCTAAAGTATATTTCAGGTATCATATTGTATCTCTAAAAAGCATGTTTTACCTAAGAAGAAAGAAATTCTCTGGGATAACCACATTATCATGATCACACCTAAGAAAAACCAATAGTAATTCGTATTAAATATTTAATCTGTATTCAAATATTCCCAGTTTGTTTCAAGAAATTGTTGATAGCTTTCTGCCCCTGCCTGCCCCCAAAACCAGAATTCAGTCAACATTATGTGTTGCATATAGTTACAGGTCTTTAGTCTTTTTAGTCTAGAATAGTCTTCCCACATTTTTTTTTTTTTTGACATTGGCTTTTAAAAAAAAAATTTGTATGATAAAGATGTGGGGTACAATTCAGGGTTAGGTATACAAACATTGATCATGTAGGTACCTCTGTTAATGAGGTATGCCCCTCCCTAAATCCAACATTTTGATGCCTTTCCCCCAGCTCCCTAATTTGTAGCCAATCCAGCCATTCAATCCTTGGAATATTTTCCTCAACTGCCCCCCCAGCAGTTTCTCATTACTGCCAATCACTTTCTTATAGTATTATAATTGTTCAAGGTCCTCTTATGAGTGAGAACATATGGAACTCTGTTCTTTGTTTCTGTGATAAATCACTGAGTATGATTGACTCCAAATCCATTCAGGTTGCTGTAAAGTCCATATATTTGTCATTCTTTATGACTATAATATTCCATTGTGTATATGTACCACATTTTTTTTAATGACATTGGCTTTTTAAAGAGTCGGGGCAGTTGTGTCGTAGAAAGGCCAACATTCTGAATTTGGTTGTTTCCTTATGTTGTTTAACATCTAGCCTCTATATTTTCCTATAGACTAGACGTGACTGAACTGGGTTGAATGCTCTTGGCAAGAAGATTTCACTAGCGATGTTGTGTACTTTCATTGTTTCACACCAAGAAGCATAATACCAAGTTGCTCCACTATTAGTGAATTTAAGAGTGATCCCTTGGTTAAGTTGGTGTGAGCAAAGATATCTTCATTATAAAAGTACGTCTTTGCAAATGGTTAGTATTTGTGGATGGAATCTTTGGTACTGTGTGAATATATTCTCTCTCGACAAAGTCTACTTAATGGCCTTAGCTTACATTGCTGATCTTTGCCTGAATCAGTGATTGCCACAGGGATGCAAAATGATAGTTTTCTAAATGTCTTTCTTCTTTTATTAGCTGACACTCTTTTTTTTTTTTAAGTTGGAGTCTCACTCTGTCGCCCAGACTGGAGTGCAGTGGCTGCTCCCGGCCACCGCAGCCTCGACCTGCTGGGCTCCGGCGATACCTCCGCCTCAGCCTTCCAAGTAGCTGAAACTACAGGCATGCGCTACCACGCCCAGCTAATTTTTTTGATTTATGTAGAGATGAGGTCTCGCTGCCCAGGCGGGTCTTGAACCTGCGGGCTCAGGCAATCCACTTACCTCAGCCTCCCAAAGGCGCAGGTACCTGACATTCTTAAAAAAGGGCTTTCAGCCAGGCTCGGTGGCTCAGCCTGTAATCCCAGCACTTTGGGAGGCTGAGGTGAGTGGATTGCCTGAGCCCACGGATTCGAGACCCGCCTGGGCAACTTGGTGAGACCTCATCTCTACAATAAAATAAAAAATCGGCCGGGCGTGGTAGCGCATGCCTGTAATTCCCGCTACTCGGAAGGCTGAGGCGGAAGGATCGCCGGAGCCCAGCGGGTCAAGGCTGCGGTGGCCGGGAGCGGCCACTGCACTCCAGTCTGGGCGACAGAGTGAGACTCCAACTCAAAAAAAAAGGGCTTTCCTTGTTTTTGTTTTTTTTTCCCTTTCTCTTTGAATATCACTATGAACTCATCGAGTTTTATTTATTTGATGTCTTACAATCATATAGTCTTTTTTCCTTTTGATTCTAAGCACGATGATTCCAAATTTGGCCGAGAAGGGAATACATTTTATTAAAAGGAAACTATAGAATCAGCTCAGTATCATAATTCAGATATTTATTTCGAAATGTGTCGCGGCCGGGTTCGGTGGCTCAGCCTGTAATCCCAGCGCTTTGGGAGGCTGAGGTGAGTGGATTGCCTGAGCGGCGCGGGCTCGAGACCCGCCTGGGCAACTTGGCGAGACCTCATCTCTACAATAAATCAAAAATTAGCCGGGCGTGGTAGCGCGCGCCTGTAGTTCCGGCTACTTGGAAGGCTGAAGCGGAAGGATCGCCGGAGCCCAGCAGGTCGAGGCTGTGGTGGCCGGGAGCGGCCACTGCCCTCTAGTCTGGGTGACGGAGTGAGACTCCAACTCAAAAAAAAAAAGAAATGTGTAGCATTAAAATTAGCTTTTCAAATGCGAATTTTCTATGCAGGAAAATCCCTTACTATCCATTACTTTTATTCTGTCTTAGAAATCTTCTTTTTTCTTATGCTTTATATATCCCTTATCTTAGTGAGGCTTTTATATTTTGGACATAGCAAATTATTTCTCTGTGGCTTATAAAGTTCACTTCTTTAACAAGACTTGTTTTTCAACTTTTTTTTTTTCCAAGACATCTCATATAACTCATTCTTCAAAATGTACAGTTGTAGTCTTTTAGTATTTATATGTTTTGTTATGCAACTAGCCATTCTGCTTTGACTAGAATTTGATTACTTATCTAATCAAAACCAACTACAAGTGAGAGGATGATCTCACTATCTTTTGTAATGCTATAGTCCGATCTCTTTAGGGCATGGCTATGAAGTTTATTGTGTAAGGCAGCTATGACCTGCAGTCAGTTCCTGAATCGTTTCCAAGTTGTTCTCAGTGAGCATTATTCTTGAAAGGGGACACTTTCTGAAAACCACCTTCGGAATAATTACATTTTAGGTGACAGAAAACCAAACGAAGAGAAGCGTGAAAAACAGGATTTTAAAAGAAACCTGGGTTTGTCCTTCCTGTAATCCATTGCTTAACTTCCCTATAGCTAGCAGTTGTACTATACTTAGAAAATTGAGTTTTGTCTATTATTTGCAATGACAAACTAGGTGCTATTGTTGGTACAAGCAAAAGAGCTCTTTAAAATACTTTCCTTTATTCTAAAACATTACAAATGCTCATTGTCATAAGAAAAATATATCTGGACAATACACATATTTTAAAAACTCTTCTCCCGCAATCCTCCCCAAATCTTACATTTCAAAAAGTTTGAGTTATGTGTTTTCATACTCTGTTAATGTGCACATACAAATATATTACTTTTCTATTTTTTTCTTTAAAACGAAGTCTCAAGCTATATGCATTTCTATTATTTGCATTTATTGGATTATTCTATTACTTGCATTTGTGGACCTGTATGACAGATGCCATTCCCAATTCTTTTTTTAATTTTAATTTTTTATTTTAAATATGTGGGACACAATTCAGGGTTGGGTATACAAATGTTCATTAGGCAGGTGCCCTTGTCGATGAGGTGTGCCTCCCCTGCCCCTGGCAGTTTCCCATTACTGCCAATCCCTTTCTTATAGTATTATAATAATTGTTCAAGTTCCGCTTATGAGTGAGAACATGATACTCAGGTCTTTGTTTCTGTGATAGATCACTCATTATTATTATTATTATTATTTTATTTTTTTGAGTTGGAATCTCACTCTGTTGCCCAGACTGGAGTGCAGTGGCACGCTCCTGGCCACCGCAGCCTCAACCTGCTGGGCTCTGGCGATCCTTCCGCCTCAGCCTTCCAAGTAGCTGGAACTACAGGTGCACACCACCACGCCTGGCTAAGATCATTCATTATTATAGCCTCTAAGTTCATCCAAGTTGCTGCGAAGTTCATAATTTTGCCCTTCTTTATAGCTGCATAATATTCCATCATGTATATGTACCACATTTTTTTCATTCAGTCCTCTTTCAATGAGCTGTACGGTTGGTTCCATGTTTTTGTTATTGTAAATAATGCCGCAATAAACATGTTTGTGCAGGTATCTTTTTCATAGAGTGATTTGTGTTCCTCCAGGTATATTCCTAGTAGGGGGACTGTGGGGTCTTAAGGGAGATCAATTTTTAGATCTTTTAGGGATTACCACATTGTTTTCCACAAAGACTGTACTAGTTTACACTCCCACCTACAGTGTAGAAGTGTTCCCTTTTCGCTGCAACCTCTCCAGCATCTGCTGTTTTTTGACTTATTGATGATGGCCATCCTGACTGGAGTTAGGTGGTATCTTAGTGTGATTTTAATTTGCATTTCTTTGATGACTAGTGAGACTGAGTATTTTTTCATGTATCTGTTGGCTACTCATATGTTTTCTTTTGAGAAGTATCTATTCATATCTTTTGCCCACTTTAAGGGGGCTGTTTGTTTTTTCTTTTTGGCACATTTGAGTTCCTTGTAGCTTCTAGATGTTAGGCCTTTGTCAGATATACAGTTGGCAAATATTTTTTCCCAGTCTGTGGGCTGTCTCCTCCCTCTCTAAATGGTTTCTTTGGCTTTGCAGGAGATTGTCAGCTTGATGAGGTCCCATTTGTCTATCTTATCTTTTATGGCATGGGCACTTGGGATTTTGGTCAGGAATTGGTTGCCAGTTCCAACTTCCATAAGAGTGTCTTTAGCATTTTTAAGGTTCTTATAGTTTGAGGTTTTATGTTTAGGTCTTTAATCCATTTAGAGTTGATTTTTGTCTATGATGATAGATAGGGGTATTGTTTTAATCTTCTGCATGTGGTCAGCCAGTTTTCCCAGCACCATCTACTGAATAGATTATCCTCTCCCCAGTGGTTGGTGGTGGAGGCTTTGTTGAAGATGAGTTGGTTGAGAAATTGAGATTTTGCTTCTGGAAACTCTATCCTGTTCCATTGGTCTATATGCCTGTTCTTGTATCAATACCAGGCTGTTTTGATTATTGTAGCTTTATAATAAAGCCTGTAGCTGGAACTACAGGCACATGCTACCATGCCCGGCTGATTTTTTGATTTATTGTAGAGATGAGGTCTCGCCAAGTTGCCCAGGCGGGTCTCGAACCTATGGGCTCAGGCAATCCACTCACCTCAGCTTCCCAAAGGCGCAGGATTACAGGCTGAGCCACTGAGCCCGGCTGCTGCTGGTAATTTAATGGGCATTGTGTTAGCTCTGTAGATTGCCTTGGGTAGGATGGACATCTTAACAATGTTGATTCTTCTAATACATGAGCATGAAATATTTTTCCATTTGTTTGTGTCATTTTGATTTCTTTGAGCAGTGTTTTGTAGTTTTTTTTTTTGGAGTTGGAGTCTCACTCTGTTGCCCAGGCTAGAGTGCAGTGGCCCACTCATGGCCACTGTGGCCTCGACCTGCTGGGCTCAGGTGATCCTTCCACCTCAACCTTCCAAGTAGCTGGATCTACAGGTGCATGCTACCATGCCCAGTTAATTTTTTGATTTATTGTAGAGATGAGATCCCACCAAGTTGCCCAGGCTGATCTCAAACCCCTGAGCTTAGGTAATTTTCTTGCCTCAGTCTCCCAAAGTGCTGGGATTACAAATTTGAGCCATTGTGCCTGGCCTTGTAGTTTTCATTGTAAAGATCTTTGACTCCTCTAGTTAGGAAGATGCCAAGGTATTTCATTTTTTTGTGTGTGTGGCCATTGTGAATGGGATTGTGCTTTTCATTTGGGTTTCTGTTTGTTTATTGTTGGTGTATAGGAATGCGACTGACTTTTGCACATTTATTTTATACCCTGAGACTTTGCCCACGTCTCTTATCAGTGCAAGGAAGTTTTTGAGATTCTCTTGGGTTTTCGAGGTATAGAATTGTTGTCTGCAAAGAGGGATAACTCGACTTCCTCTTTTCCTATTTGGATACCCCTGATTTCCTTTTCTTGTCTGATTGCTCTAGTGAGGACTTCCAATACTATGTTGAACGGGAGGGGTGACAATGGGCATCCTTGTCTTGTTTCAGTTTTCAGGGGAAATGGTTCCAATTTCAGTTTGTTTAGCAGTATGTTGGCTGTGGGTTTCTGGTAGATGGCTCTTACTATTTTGAGGTATATTCCATCTATGCCTAGATGCTCGAGGGTTTTTTTTTTTTTGAGTTGGAGTCTCACTCTGTCACCCAGGCTGGAGTGCAGTGGCACGCTCACTACCACCCCAGTGTTGACCTGCTGGGCTCTGGCAAACCTTCTGCTTTAGCCTGCCAAGTAGCTGGAACTACAGGTGCAGCGCTACCACACCCGGCTAATTTTTTATTTATTGTAGAGACGAGGTCTTGCCAAGTTGCCTGGGCTGGTCTCGAACCAGCATGCTCAGGCAGTTCACTAGCCTCAGCCTCCCTAAATTCTGGGATTACAGGTTGAGCCACCGAGACCTGCCTCTAGGGTTTTTATCAATAAGGGGTGCTAGATTTTATCAAAAGTTTTTCTGCATCTAATTATATAATCATGTGGTTTTTGTTTTTATATCTGTTGATACATTTCATTACATTTATGGTCTTGCTTATGTTGACCCAGCCCTGAATCTCAGGGATGAGGCCTACTTGGTCATGGTAGATGGTTTTTGTGATGTGTTGTTGGATCCGTTTTATTAGAATCTTGTTGAGAATTTTAACATCTATGTTCATCAAGAATATTGGCCTGTAGTTCTCTTTTTTTTGTTGGATCTTTACCTGGTTTGGGTATCAATATGATATTAGCTTCATAAAATGATTTGCAGAGAGTTCCATCTTTGTCGATTGCCTGGATTACATTACATAGGTTTGGTGTCAGCTCCTCCTTGTATGTTTTGTAGAATTCTGCTGGAATGTCATCTAGTCCAGGGCTTTTTTTTGTAGGTAGTTTTCTTATGACATAGTCGATTTCCTGGGTTGTTATTAGTTTATTTAGGGTCTTGGTTTCTTCTTGTTTCATACTGGGGATGTTGTGTCATGTAAGAAAGTCCTCCATTTCATTTAGGTTTTCGAATTTGTTTCCATACAGGTATACATAGTAATCTCTGATAATCCTTTGTATTTCTTTGGGGTCAGGTGTGATTTCATCTTTTGTATTTCTGAATTGTATTTGGGCTTTTTCTCTTTTTCTTAGTCAGTCTAGCTAGGAATCCATCAATCTTGTTTATCCCTTCAAAAAACCAACTTTTGGTTTCATTGATTTTTTTGTATCATATTTTTGTCTTCTATGTCCTGAATTTGGACTTTTTTTTTTTTTGGTGATCTTGATTCTTCTGCTGAAGTTAGGGTTTTGGTGGTCTTGCTTTTCCAGCTTCCTTAGGTGAGTTGTTAGGCTGTTAACTTGTTATCTTTCCATTTTCTTCATGTGTGTTCATAAATATTTGAATTCCCCTCTTAGTATTCTTTTCATGGCACCCCAGAGATTTTGTAAGATGTTTCTTCATTTTTATTTGTTTCCAGGTATCTTTTAATCTTTGTTTTGATTTTCATGTTGACTCAGGGGTTATTTAGCATCATGCTGTTTAGTGTCCATGTCTTTGTGGATTTGGGGGGAACTTTCTTGGTGTTGATATTTATTTTTATTCCACTGTGATCTGAGAAGGTGCGTGGTAGAATTTCAATCTTATGGAATTTGTTTATGCTTAATTTCTGACTGAGGATGTGGTCGATCTTAGAGTAAGTCCCAATTATTTTTAATGGGTTTCCAGTATTTCCTCACTGGGGAAAAAGTCACCAGATTTTATGGTCTGCTTGAATTTGCCCTGCTTAGAAAAATCTAATACCTGCAACAAAGTGCTATTCAAGTGTTTCACATTTGCACAAACATTGCATTTGTAGTTTTGTTTAAATATATTTTGTTATTTTGTATTGTGAGTTCACTTTCAGTGGGGGTGTTATTTAAGGAATCCAGTTAGACTTTGTTAAGGATTTTGACATACAGAGAAATTTCGTGTTTGTTCTGCTAGGTGTGATTTAATAATTCCAGGTTGAACCAACTTTTTAAGTTAATATATCTACCTTGGTGTCCCTGACTACAGAGGTAGTATAAATTCAAATCCATAAGCTGTGATTGGGTGCACTCAGAGGAGACCTTTCCTAAAGCAGTTTCCTTACTTTCATCCTAGGCCAGAAAGTGAATTTTTTTGGACCAACCTTTTGCCAAAAGTGGAGTCCTTCAGTGATCTCAGGAACATGGGACAATCTCAGTCCCAAATCCTACCATGTGAGGTCCAAGTTTTTGTCTCTAAGTGACTGTCAAATGCAAAACTCCTTGGTTAAGGGAACAGCAACCCCTCCCGCCACTCTCCAAGGGTAGCCCAAGCTATACACTTAAGAGAATGTTTGTTAATAGTTTATCCATGATTTCTAAATGCTTTACACTTAATGATCAGGGTTGCTAGTCTGCTATATGACTGGAAACAGAACCATAGAGCCACCCTTCTTTCTCTTTTCTGGTACAATTTTATTGAGGTTAAACTGAAGTAGAATAATATGCACATTTTTACATGTACAATTTGATCAGTTTTGACATATGTATACATGGATAACTACCACAATCAATATAACAAACATTTCTATCCCTCTCAATAATTTACTTGAGACCCTTTGTAATCCACTCTTTTTCTACCATGTTTCCTAGGCAACCACTGCTCTGCTTCTTGTTACTATAGATTACTTTGTATTTTCTAGAATTCCATAAAATGAATTAAACAGTGTATAATCTTTTTTGCCTGCATTTTTCGTTCAGCATAATAATTTTTTGATCCATTCACGCAGTTTTATGTATAAATAGTTCATTTCTTTTTATTGCTGAGTTGTGTTATTTTCTATGAACATACAACAATTTGTTTACCCATTTACTCTTTGATAGACATTTGAATTATCTCCAGTTTTGGATTATTACAAATAAAGCTATGATGAATATTTCACACATGGATTTTGTGTGGTCAGTTGTCTTTATTCCTCTTGGGTAAACACTCAGGTGTGAAATACCTGGGTCTTATCATAGGTGTATGTTTAACTTTTTAAGGAACTGAAAAAATGTTTTTCAGATTGGTTGTACCATTTTATATTCCTAACAGTATTTGATGCAAGTTTCAGTTGCTTTATATCCCTGTCAGCACTTGGCATGCTCAGTCTTTTTAATTTTAGCCAACTCTAATCGATATATAGCAATATCTAATTGTGATTTCAATTTGCATTTCCCTGATGACTAATGTTGAGCATCTTTTCATGTGTTTATTGGACATCATAGATCTTATTTAAGTGCGTGTTTAAATATTCTGTCCATTTAAAAAATTGGGTTGTGGTGGGCTCGGTGGCTCAGCTTGTAATCCCGACCTTTGGGAGGCTGAGGTGAGTGGATTGCCTGAGCCCGCGGGTTTGAGACCCGCCTGGGCAGCGAGACCTCATCTCTACAATAAATCAAAAAATCAGCCGGGCGTGGTAGCGCACGCCTGTAATTCTGGCTACTCAGAAGGCTGAGGCGGAAGGATCGCCAGAGCCCAGCAGGTCGAGGCTGCGGTGGCCGGGAGCGGCCACTGCACTCCAGTCTGGGCAACAGAGTGAGACTCCAACTCAAAAAAAAAACAAAAAACTTGGGTTGTTTGGCTTTATGTTATTAAGTTCTAAGAGTTCTTTATGAAATCTCTGTAAAAGTTTTTGGATATATGCTGTGAATGTTTTCTTCCAGTCTATGACTTGCCTTTTACTTTCTTAATGGTTTCTTTTGAAGAACAAGTTTTTAATTTTATGTCCAATTTTCTATTTTTTTCTTTTATGGTTTATGACTTTGATATCCTATTTAGGAAACCTTCACGTAACCCAAGTTTGCAAATATTTTCTACTGTGCTTTCTCCTAGAAGTTCTATGGTTTTCAGTTTACATGTCAACGATAACAAACTGTCTTGATTTCTATAGCTTTATAGTAAGTTTTGCAATCAGGTAGGGTAAGTCCTCTAACTTTGGGCTTCTCGTTCTTCTTTTCCTCCTCCTTCTCCTCCTTCCTCCTTAATTCCTTTGATTATTCTAGATCCTTTGCATTTACACACACACACACACACACACACACACACACACATTTTAGAATTAGTTTGTCAATGTCTACAAAAAAAGAACCTCTGAAATTTTTATTGTTATCCTTTGGAGTATAGGTTACTATAAGGATATTGTCATCTTAGCAACAATGAGCTTTTCAATTCATAAGTATGATATACCCTTTCATTTATTCAGGACTTCTTTATTTTTCTTTAGCAATGTTTTATAGTTTTTAATGTAAAGGTCTTGATCATTTTTTGGTTAGATTTATTCTTATGCATTTTATGATTTATTCCTATGCATTTTATGATATTTGTCAATATTGTGAATAAAAGTTTTCAAAGTTTCATTTTCCAATTGTTTGTTGATGGTTTATAAGACTACAATGGATATTTGTATATTAATCTTGAACCTTGCACCTTGCTAGCAATTGATCTAGAAATTGCCTTTAAATATTGTTGGAATACTTTGTTCATTTTATCAGTTCTTTCTTGTTCTTATTCTTTAATGTGGATAATTTATGTTGCTCTATCATCAGGTTCATTTAATCTTTCCTTTATTATCTCCATTCTGCTATCAAGTCCATCCACTGAGTTTTTTAAAAAAGTAGTTCAGATATTATATTTTTTAGGTCTGAAATTTACAAATGGCTTACTTTTTATAGTTTCTAGAAAATTTTTGTCTTTTTTACTCATTTCAATTGCAGTTTTCTTTATCTCATGGAGCATAGTTAGAATAGCTCTTTTAAAGTCTTTGTTTGGTAGTTTCAATATCTAGATCATTTTGGAGTTGGCATCTGCTGGTTGTTTTTCCCTTGAGAATTAGTCACATTTTCTTTCTTTCTTTTTTTTTTTTGAGTTGTAGTCTCACTGTCACCCAGACTGGAGTGCAGTGGCCGCTCCCGGGTATGGCAGCCTCGACCTGCTGGGCTCTGGCGATCCTTCCGCCTCAGTCTTCCAAGTAGCTGGAACTACAGACATGCGCTACCACACCTGGCTAGTTTTTGATTTATTGTAGAGATGAGGTCTTGCCAAGTTGCCCAGGCAGGTCTCAAACCCGTGGGCTCAGGCAATTCACTCACCTCAGCCTCCCAAAGTGCTGGGATTACAGGCTGAGCCACCAAGCCCGGCCAGTCACATTTTCCTGTTTCTTTCATTGTCAAGTGATTTTTTCTTACTTCATTTTATTATAGAGATATGCGGTACAAGTTAGGATTAGGTACATAAGTAACCTTTGTGTGGGTGAAGTTTGGACCACCAACCTGTCCTTACTTCCCTTGATTAGGACCGGGTACTCTTTATGTTGTCATGTGCCTCCCTGACCCCACTTTCCTGCTATTGCCAATCTTTCCTTTGCGTTATTGTGGTTAATGTTCAGGTTCCACTTATGAGTGAGAACATATGGTATTTAGTTCTTTGTTTCTGTGATAGATCACTAAGTATGATGGTCTCCAACTCCATCCAATTTGCTGCCAAGCCCATGATTTTGTCCTTCTTTATGGCTGTGTAATATTCCATTGTGTATATGTAACACATTTTATTTATCCAGTGTTCTTTCTTTTTATTTTTTTGAGTTGGGACTGTCACTCTGTTGACCTGCCGGGCTCAGGTGATCCTTCTGTCTCAGTCTTCCAAGTAACTGGAACCACAGGCACATACCACCACCCCCGCTAATTTTTTGATTTATTGTAGAGATGAGGTCTTGCAAGTTGCCCAGGCTGGTCTCAAACCCCTGGACTCAGGCAATCCTCTTGCCTCCACCTCCCAAAGGGTTGGGATTACAAGTGTTAGCCCCTGCACCTGGCTTATCCAGTACACTTTCAAGGGGCAATAGGGTTGGTTCCATGTTTTTGCTATTGTGAATAGAGCAGCAATAAACATGTGTGTGCAGGTGTCTTTTTTGTAGAATGATATATTCCCCTGGATATATTCCCAGAAGGAGGATTGCTGTACTCTATGGAAGGTCAATTTCTAGTTCCTTTAGAAATTGCCACACCATTTTCCATAGTGGTTGCACTAGCTTGCATTCCCTATAATAGTGTAGAAGTATCCCTTTTTCTCTTCACCTGTACCAGCATCTATTGTTTTTTTGATTTATTAATGATGACCATCCTTATTGGAGCTAGGTGGTATCTCAATGTGGTTTGATTTGCATTTCTCTGATGATTAGGGAGGCTGAGCATTTTTTCATGTATCTGTTGGCACTTGTATATCTTCTTTTGAGAATTGTCTATTTATGTCCTCTGCCCACTTTTTGGTTTTTTTTTTGAGTTGGAGTCTCACTCTGTCACCCAACTGGAGTGCAGTGGCCACTCCCGGCCATCCCAGCCTCCACCCGCTGGGCTCCGGCGATCCTTTCACCTCAGCCTTCCGAGTAGCTGGAACTACAGGCGTGCACTACCATGCCTGACTCATTTTGATTTAT
>NW_007246545.1:601816-615486 GCF_000164805.1 Carlito syrichta
TTTTGATTTATTGTAGAGATGAGGTCTTGCCAAGTTGCCCAGGCGGGTCTCGAACCCACGGTCTCAGGCAATCCACTCACCTCAGCCTCCCAAAGGCGCGGGATTACAGGCTGAGCCACCGAGCCCAGCTTGCCCACTTTTTAATAGGGCTGTTTGTTTTTTTCCTTTCTGCTTGAGTTCCTCGTAGATCCTGGATGTTAGACTGTTGTCAAATACACAATTAGTAAACTTTCCCCCCCATTCTATGGGTTGTCTTCCTGCTCTCTTGATGGATCCTTTTGCTGTGCAACAGCTTTTTAGTCTGAGGAGGTCCCAGTTGTCTATCTTATCTTTTATGGCATATGCTTTTGGGGATTTGATCAAGAATTGGTTGCCTACTCCACTGTGCATAAGAGTGTTTCCTGTGTTTTCTTCTAGGATTCTTATAGTTTGAGGTTTTACGTTTAGGTCTTTGATCCCTTTAGAGTTGATTTTTTATAAGGTGATTTTGGATTATATCCTGAACATTTTCAGTGTTATACTGGATAGGCTCTGAGTTTTTAAAAAATGTTGATATTTTGCTTTAGCAGGAGATCAACCCAGATTTAAATTTCGGTTCAATTACATAAGCCTTTGTTGTGCTGCCTTGGCTCCTGCACCTACCCAGTTCAAGGGTTAGTCTGAGAATTACCCAGGTGGTTCATATCTCAGTTAAATTCTCAAAGCCTTTGCTACGTTGGTTTATGTCTGTTCCTTGCATTCTTGGCTCAGATGTTAGACTGAGCCTAGGGTTCATACACAGAATTAGGGGACTACTTTCTCCAGTTCTTTCCCCTCTGGAATTTCTCCCATCTACTGTGCCCCAGAGGGTTAACATTTCCTGGTTCCTTTGGCCAGAAAGACATGTTTCTACTGGAAGTTTAGCAGCCAATAGGCCACACTGTTCTGAAACTGGGGCCTGCCCTTTGGATAAAGCTGTATGAGAAAAGAAGGGGCGGGGGAAGAGAGAGAGAAACTCACTCATCCCCCTAAATCCATCTGCTTTTGTTTACTTTCACAGTCCTCAGGTAGTTTTTCTCCCTCCCATGTTTTTGTCAGAGACTTTAGTTATAATTAGCAGGAGGGATGGGATCTAGTGGGTTCACACTCCCTTAGCAGAACCAGGACTCCACTGACTCATTTATTTTTCATATAGATAAAATTCAAAGACCCAGCAGAGTCCTGCAAGGGAGTCAGTCATGTGCTTCCCCCGAAACGCTCCTACTCTGCTCTGAAAAATACATATAGGCTTTTTGTGTACTTTTTAAAACCTGATGCAATAGCAAAAGACATCAAAAGCAGGAAAATCCTTTATCAATGTTGAAGAGGTTATATTTAAGATTGGGCACCGTATATTTTATTTTACCTTCTTCTAGGCGCAAATCTTCAATTTGGAGGGTAGATGAGAGCAATGCAATTATTTATTCTTATATAATTTTTTCCTTTGAGGCTAAGAAAAAAAAATAACACTATACATATATATTTTCTGAAAGGTAGCATAAAAGTGCCTTTTATTTCCTTGGGAGTAATTTTGTTTGGTTTCAGACCTGTCACTTTTAATTATTTACCTAGTCACTGTATCGCTGACTGTAATATAAATACAGTATATAATTATACTTTTGAAATTTTTTTTTACTTGTTGCCCATGGTGGGTTTCTTGGAGCTGTAACAACCTATCTGTTAAGCATAAGGACTAACAGCATGGAGCCGAAAGCTGATTCAGAGAATTATTTTAATTTGAAGACTGTTGCCCAGGTAAATAACAGCTGCTTTGGAATCATTGTGACTGAAGCAGTCAATTAATAATTTACCTTTATATTTAGCTATAACAGGTGAAATTCCAGGGTTACCAAAGTATAAATGATTTCTTAAGTATCACTAGATTATCTAGCTGTTATATTGTACAGGGAATACTACTACAAATAGATTCTTGGACATAAAGTTGCAGAGTTATGTTGGGAGACTATGATTAATGATGGGCCAAATCAAAATGATCAGAGTATAAATTTGGCTTCAGTAAACAACCCTATAATCTATTTGTTTATCAAAATTGTATGCAAAATGTATTATGCCTTTAAACTTGGGCAGAGAATCTTGTAAGAGCAAATTTTTCCTGCGAGATATTTTTTTTAAAGTTATTTCTGGGTTTGTAGTGAGTTCTGGCATTTTACTTCGAATATGGTACCTAACCAGAACCAGGAAATGCGAAGGTCTAAATTTTTAAGACTAAGGGGAGCTCTTATTTTTCAATTGAAAATAATCTTTTGCCATTACAAACACAGTACATATGTATTATAGAAAGTAAAAACACACACACACACACAAATAAGCAAAAAATAAGAATATAAAAACACAATTTTTATTATCCAGTGATGATTTCTGCCAACTCTTTATTGTCTATTCTTCCAGATGCCTTTCCAATTATGTGTATATGCATTTTTATTCTGAGAATCAGATCACATTTTACTTGCTGTTTAACCATTTGGTTTTCAAAGTCAAGAATCTCTGACTTTCCATGTAAATGCATTTCCATACTATCTAATACTCAGTCCACCATCACATTTTCCCAATTGTTCACCAAGGGAGCAAGTTAGGACCTTTGGAAAAGGCCTTCATAATGTTGACCATTGGAGTGTATCCTATAAATGAGTTTTATGTTTTGTTCTCGAATGAGATTTCATCTCAGACAAGAGAATTTTTCTCAAAACCAGTGCAAGAGAGAAACTTAAAAAAAAATCTCTTCAATTGATATTGAAAGAAAAGGATTTAGGAGGCTAAAAATAGGGCTTGTGCCTAAGACACAAATTCATTCTTAGGAAGCAAATTTCTGGAAGAGTAGTACTACAGCATTCAGATGAATACACATAATTTTCTTTTTGCCCCCTCCTTAAGTTTTGAAACATAAAAGTAATTTAGAACTTATTCATTAAATAAAATTTAACAGAGAAAAAGGCAAATCACCATTACTTTAACTTTCCAATCAATTAATTATTAGGATTTTGGTGTGCGGAAGTATTTTTTTCAATGCATATGCCATAGTTGCTATCATATACATATATACATATACATTTATACACATATATACTTGTACATAAATACATACCATATGTACATATACATATATGTAAGTATACATGTATATGTATTATACACACATATGTAAGTATTATGGCATGTATTTATATAGACATGTAAGCATATTTCACATGTACTATATGTACATAAATTAATATGCTTAGCATTCATCAAGGATTTTCTCAGATTGCTGTAGTCTTTCTGATCAGCATTTTGCAATTGTTACATAATATTTTATTGTGGTATTTAATAATTTATTTAGTCATTCCTCTTCTGATGAACATTTATTTTATTTCTGTTCAGGGTCTGGCATCAACTGGCCCACCCACTGACTATGCCTGAGATGCTCTGTGGTGGCTGCTTCCTTTCCCTCCCCACTCGTTCTCAGGGCATAGCTCCAGGATCCACATTCTGGAACGTTCTCTCAAGGGGCCTGATCTCAGAGATCAAGCTTCATTTAGACTCTCTTGCTCTGTTTTACCCTGATGTACTTGACATCTTGAACTTTTTCTTCTTGTAATTCTGTTTCACCAGGAATTTGGACTTAAATTCTCCTTTCTTTTCTGCTTCTTCCCAACTCTGTCTGCTTCTTCCCAACTAGTTCTGAACTTACAGATCTTGGTTTGGGCAGATTTTTAGGCCTTCGCTCACCATTGGAGGGAAGGAGGGTTGGCAGGGAAAGGTCACTAAATCTCTGGTTCCCACCTATAAAAAACACTGAGATGAACATTTTTTGGTAAGATTTTTCCTCCCATATTTGGAATTATTTTCTTAGGATAGAATCCCAGAAATAAAATGACTAAATTAAAGAATGTGACTGTTTTCAAATTGGCAATATTTATTATCAACTGAATATAGCTAATATTTATTAACCATTTCTCTTTTTTTTTAACTAAAGAACATTTACTTTTCACTGAGACTTTGTCTTGAGGACATAGCTAAACTGCGTCACCACCCCCACCCCATCTTGAAGAAGGGTTAGTACAGTGAATGTTGTAAAAGAGACATCAACAGTTGGAAGGATTGCAGCCAACATTAAATGACAAGGGACAACTTTCATCTAAATCATCATAAAAATGTTTAAAGTAAAAAATAAAAAGAAAAAAAGGGGGGCAGTGGGGTTTCAGATTGAACAAGATCCTCACATTTATGGAATACATTCCATCCTGGCTAGAATGTAACAAAATGGAAAGAGGATTCCTATAATACAAAACTCCCACTATAGCTCGCTGCACACACTCGTGTTCCACGCCCACCCCATTCCCAATGCTTCCCATTCGATTACTTCCCGGCCTGCTGGGCCTGCGGGCGAGAGAGCACGTAGATCTTCTCTTTAATCCAGTCTTTGTTATACGGTTGGTATGTCTGGGTATCAGCTCGGTAAACCAGGCAGCTGAGGTCTACCAGATCATCAATGAAATCAAACAACTGACTAATGTCATATGTGATTGAGGGGCTGTTAGGATTCATCCTCTTCAGATGTTCTTCGTACATTTTACAAACGCCTTCCATACACTCGTTCACAGACTCATGGTCAGCGTAGGTCCTGCCTTCCGGCCTCTTGGTGGGCTGCACCGGCAAGATGGTGTGAGACATCGCGCCAAACTCTCCTCGCCGCAGCCGCCGCCAACCTATTAACCATTTCTGAGACATTATCTCATTTAATCCTCACAACAGTCCAATACATATTCCCATCATAGATAAGGAAATAGAGGTGTGGGGGTAATATGTAACATTGCAATACATTCTTTTGAGATGTTATTAATGTTGATTATAATTTAAAAGGAATCAGTAGGTTTTAGTTGCCTTGCTTTCCTATTTTTTTTAGGGGAGGTGGGGAGTGCGTTAACAGGAAAAGTTGGTTAAATTTTATTAAAAAAAAGGTTGTAATTTTTTTGAGCATTAGTTATACAAACATTTCCATACTTATAAACAAAATCAGTTTTAAACCAAGGGATAAACAGGAAGGCTCATTGCTGACTCATTCATCAAATACTTCAGCACCTTCCTTTTGTGTAGCATCATGCTAGGAGCTGTGTGGACCCCAAGCTAGGTTGTAGTCTCCATGAGGGGAGAGGATTCTGTCTGCTTTGTTCACTACTGTATTTCTAGAGCCAGGACAGTGCACAGCCTACAGTTGGTATTCAAGAAATAGGTTTGTTTGTTTGTTTATTTATTTATTTATTTATATATTTTTGAGTTGGAGTCTTGCTCCCGGCTACCGCAGCCTCGACCTGCTGGGCTCCACGATCCTTCTGCCTCAGCCTTCCACGTAGCTGGAACTACAGGCATGCGCTTCCACACCCGGCTAGTTTTTGATTTATTGTAGAGATGAGGTCTCACCAAGTTGCCCAAGCGGGTCTCAAACCCACGGGCTCAGGCAATCCACTCACCTCAGCCTCCCAAAGCCGCGGGATTACAGGCTGAGCCACCGAGGCCGGCTAAGAAATAGTTTTAAAATGAATGAAAATATGGTCACATGCTGTTTTTACCAGGTAGGATTAGGTTCAGCTGTGGGTGACAGAAACCCCAAAATAACAGCTTAAACTGGATGGGAGTTTGTTTCTTACATTAAAAAAAAAAATCTAGAAAAAAGCAATCCAGATTGTTAGGGAAGGTTCCTAATAAGACAGGGCCTAGTTTACTCCTGTCTTATTGGTCTGTATTTCTTGCACATAACTTTTCTTGTTTTTGGATCAGAGTCTTACTCTGTTGTCTAGGCTGGAGTGCAGTGGCCTCGACTTGCTGGGCTCAGGCGATCCTCCCACCTCAGCCTCCTAAGTAGGTGGACTACAGGCACCTACCATGTTAACTAAATTTTTTTGTTTTTGAGTTGGAGTCTTACTCTGTCACCCAGACTGGATGGAGTGCAGTGGCCTCTCCCAGCCCCTGCAGGCTTGACCTGCTGGGCTCCGGTGATCCTTCTGCCTCAGCCTTCCAGTAGCTGGAACTACAGGCATGCGCTCCCACACCTGGCTAATTTTTTGATTTATTGTAGAGATGAGGTCTCGCCAAGTTGCCCAGGCAGGTCTCGAACCCATGGGTTCAGGCAATCCACTCACCTCAGCCTCCCAAAGCGTGGGATTACAGGCTGAGCCACTGAGCCCGGCTAATTTTTTTTTTTTTTAATAGCTGGAGTATTGCTACGTTGACCAGGCTGGTCTTGAATTCCTGGCCTCAAGTGATCCTTCTGCCTTGGCCTCCCAAAGTGCTGGGATTACAGGCGTAAGCCACCACACTTCGTCAGCATATGACTTTTATTTCAGGGTCCCAGCTGACTGCTTGAACTCTAGCTATCACATCAACATTTCCAAAAAAAAAGAAAAGAAAGGCACACTCCCTTTCTTTCAGTGCACTTTCTGGAGCTTGCACATATACCTTTTTCTGACATCTTATTGGCCAGAACTTAGTCACATTGTCACATCTAGCTGCAGCAAAGATAAGAAATGTGGACTTTATTATTTGTGACTGTGTGCCCCTGGTAAAACTATGAGTTCTATTACTCTGGACAAAGGAAATAATATATTTTGGGGACAATAGCAAGATCTCTTGATAATAAGCTGAAATCCTCTTAGGAGTTGAAATTTTATGCATACATTAAATCTTAAATAACCACATAAAGCTGTATATTTTTGAAACCAAATGAGTAGTACAGGTGATCTGAAGCACACAGAGAGAAGATCCTTACAAAATGCTGGTTGATTCACTGGAAGGATCTAGTGAAAAGCGGCATCGTAGTTGAGGGCTAGATACACAGAGAGGACTGAGCAGAACTGGAGTCTAGTCCAAGGGCGCCAGATGTTTTGTATTAGGTAGAGGTGGTAAACACACACACACAAATCATGATGGTTATGAATAAAATTTTATCTGCTTTTGATCATCAAGAAAAGGTCATAGTAATCATTTTTAAATCAATATATTTTATTTAAAGGGTACTTTTACCTCCTTTAAACAAATCTGTAAAGCCTTGTTACTTGGATTTCCCCCTGCGAGCCTCCTGTGGTTCTTCTGTGTTTAATAGGGTGGTTCACCAAGGCTGCAATTTTCTTTATAAGGCTCTTCTATTCCCTTGCAAGGCACAGAGCATTCAAGGAACTCTTGTGGCCAGTGGCGGTTTTCCCCAGAGTCAGGGAACTATGGTGCTCCTGTTCTACATCTGCCTTAAAAGCCCCTACCATAAAAAAAGGGAGGAGTGAGAAATGAGTCCACATATTTAGAGGCTGAATTTCTTTCTCGTCACTAACAATTTAAGAAATTATACAGATAGTACACATTCATCAAAGATTTAGGAAATAAAGGTAAACAAAAAGAAAAATAACCTGTAATCTCATTCTACAGAGATGGCCTCTGTTAATATTTGGACATAAGCCCTTCCACACTTTTTAATGCCTTTTAATACATATGTTCACATAAATATTTATTTTAAAAAACTGTGTCAGTGTTAATGTTTTACAGTCTGCATTTTAAATTCGATAATCTACCATGAACATTTTGGGGTTGACAAAATTATCTGCATCATTACTGCACATAGCTGCATAATATATTACTGGAAGGATGTAAAGAGCCAACTTTTGGTGATATGAAATATGCCTGCAGTACTTCTTTTATCAGAAACTTATGAGAGCTGTTCAGTCACAGGAGCTGAGTGGGAGCAGAAGGCTTGAAAGGAGGTCATCAGGAAAGGTTAGTTGCACAGTTGTCTGAGGTCGAGAGACTGAATGTAATACCTGGACAACTGGCTGCTTCCAAAGGAGGCTGTCTAGAGACATGGCTGTCAACAATGTCAGCAGGGTGGTATTGCTTATAGCCTGCAGCTCCTCCAGGAAACCCAGGTGAGTGCCTCTTTGGAGGCAGATGGCTCTGGAGAAAGCACCTCAGGCCATCTGTTATTCTGTAAACAGCCCTCATCTGCTGGATCCTTGCCTTCTCTCCAACTGGCATTAGAAACTAACAGCTCTGTCAGATTGGGTGTAGTTTTCAAACTCCCTGAGCTGCTACCTCATTCTCCAGTTACCTCACCCCTTGCCTCCCCAGCGTTGTTCACATTCTGCTACCAACATTTGATGTACATTTAAAGCAATGACTTCATGAGCTGGGTATGTGCAGTGCTTAAGTCTCCCCACTCAGGAGCCTTCAGAAATAAAACTCAGATTAGGTAACAGCTAGGGCAGGATCATTGAGGACGTTTTTTAACAGTGACATAATGACTTTCCTCAGTTATTTCCCATTGTTTGAAGGGGATCATTATCTCTCTGTGAAACCACATCTGATATTGAGGCTGAAGTGAATTTCTGAAATATAGGCCCTTACCTCTGAATGGGAAGAGCCCACCTGCCTCCCACTAAAGGGCTTTGTACCATCAGGGTGCGGAATGGATGCTGGGTGCTTGCAGGCTGCCCTGATGTTATGCATTAAGGGTACATATCTCATAATGTGAGAACTATGTCTGATACAGATTTTGCTCCACAAGAATAAACTTGTTCTTTCTTGAGGATAAATGACCTCGGGGATCATTGGCTTTTAAGTGTTATAAATTTTTATGACATTATGAAAAAATGTGGGCTACAGTAAACCACTTAGTATTATATTTCCATTTTCTGGATAATGGATTAGGTGTGATGTTCCAGCAAATGTGAGTAGACTTCAGAGGGGAAACTAGAAATAGAACAGGATACAAAATATGTACAACAACAGCAACAAAAAAGAAACTCAAGTTAATGTTCCTCTTATATGACCAAATATTAAAATATAAGGTGAATGCTGAAGTGTTCATGATTGATGGGGCATTAAATTAAAATAAAATCTGATTAAGTTATTCGAGGGCCCTAAAATGGAAATTTGGAAAAGGTAAAGGTAAAAGTCAAAATAGCAGAGATTAGGACTGATATCAAATTGTAAATTGGAGGATGTAATTAAAGATAAAAACAGAATAATTCAAAGGGAAATGCTGAGATGTGAACCTGAGAATAAAGGAAGAAAGGAAGAAAGAACAGAGGAAGAAAGAAGGAAGGAGGAAGGAAAGAAGGGGAAATAATTGCACATATAATCTTCATATAGGGAGGATGTAAAATATATTATAATGTTGATAAGGGCTTTTAGCAAGAAAATCAGGGGCTTGATTAGGATTCACAAATTGTGGATATTAAGAAGGTCAACTTGACCCTTTTAGACTAGGAGGAAATGAAAAGAGAAAGATGCCTCGTGTTCTAAGGACAATATTTTGGAGGTAGGTTTTCTGGAAGTGGTTACTCCTGTTAATAGTTATGGAGCTAAAATGAATAGTTTTCCTCTTCTTTTTTTTAGGGTAACTGAGGTCAGAGACTAGAGAAATTTTGTCATTTGGCAGTCAAAGCCATTGGCTATTGGACTACATGTCCAAAAGTGCCGGTGCTGAGAGAAACAAAATATCCTGAGGAGCAAATGAGGAAACAGAGCCAGAGAATCATAAAACACTTTGCTGGATGCCACCCTGACAAATGTTGGCATAGCAAATTGCATCATAATTTTGATATTGCCGAGGAATTCAGAGACACTGGGTAAGTTGTGGATTGATCGGCAGACGTCAAGTGAATAGTATGTCTATTTGATGTTGTCACTTGATGTTTTTCTCAACTTCCATTTCCATTTGGAACAGATGGTTGTGATCCTAGCAAAGACTGGGGAGGGGGCTAGGACTGTGCAGTTGGCATTATTCAGTTCTGTGTTATTATCTAAGAAAATAATGGATCAGTCATCTGGGTAGAGCTAGCTCAGAGTACCATATCCACAAAAGTTATGAAACTTAAAGTGAAGTGGTGGTGGGTCAAAGATGGAAGAGGGAGTTTCTAGAACATGGTCTCCAGGCATGGTCAAATGCCCAATGTTTTGGCATTTAAGGCCTTCTTTCTACTTGGCTCTGTACCTGAGCCTTGTCAGGTGTGTAACAGTTATGTTTGGGAGCAGCTTTTAAACACAGATGTTGTATTTGTGAGAAGTTTTAAAGTATTAAAAAACAGTGGAGCCAACTTAAACAAAAGAGAGGAACTTGTTAAAAGATGAGGTTGCCTTGGAGCCTTGGGAACAGACTAGAAGCAAAGACAGGAAGCTTGGTGGAACTTCCTATCTCTAGTCTTGGTTCCTCTCTATGTTTCTGTTCAGTCTATTAGGCATAACCTTCTTCTAATCGGCACTGTGAAAGCACAGCTGGAGTACAGTTCCAGGCCTTGAGGGGAGACATGCAGGCTATTTAAAGAACAGTCATAGAAATGATTAAAGAGCACACCCCCCCACACACAAAATAGAGAGGAGATACTAAAAGGCCAGTGATAATTCATTGAGAAAAGTCTGCTGTTGGGTACAGGACAGGTTTTTTTTGTTTTGTTTTTTGTGGGTTTTTTTTTTGAGTCAGTCTCACTCTGTCGTCCACACTGGAGTGCAGTGGCATGCTCATGGCCAGGGCAGACTGAACCTGCTGGGCTCAGACAATCCTTCCCCCTCAGCCTTCCAAGTAGCTGGAACCACAGGCATGTGCCACCATACCTGACTAATTTTTTGTAGAGACGAGGTCTTGCCAAGTTGGCCATATGGTCTCAAACCCCTGGACTCAGGCAATCCTCTCACCTCCGCCTCCCAAAGTGCTGGGATTACAGGAGTGAGCCACAGCATCTGACTGGGTATAAGATAGTTTTAAGTATATGAAGGAATGTTAGTGTAAGAATATGGTGGCCAACTCTTCGTTGTCTTCACTAATGATAAACCAAGAGAGGAGATATTTGTTCAAAGCCAAAGGGAGTCAGGCTAGATAAAAGGAAGTAGGTGACAGCAGTGGTGACTGTAGGCTTTTAAGAGAAAGCTGAGATCTCTCCTGCAGCTACTTCGACAAATAGGTAATTCTTGTCTCTCTGGAATGATGTCTGCTCCGTCTTTGGAAAGGAGAATGGCCTGGAAGGGCCTGTCAGCCCTTCTTAACTTTGAAGGCAAGTATTTGGTTGGACATAGCGACTCTTTTTTTTTTTTTTTTTTCTGGCACACCAGCGTTTGAAGGGGCTTCTTAGGCTCTTTGGTATTTTCTCAGGCTTACAACCATATTGAGCCATTAGATAACTTTCCGTCCCTCTATTCACTAATCTCAAGTTTCAGTGTCAAGATGACAAAATACGTTCATGTTTGATTTGCTGGTTTGGTACATATATTTTTGCTGGTTATTTAGAAAATGATTCAATATAATTTTCATGCTATATATATAGAGAGTTTTTTTTGGCTTCAAGGCATCTGGTGGCTATTTGATGATAATGAGACTGAAATGCTTATTTATTTTGCTTTCAATCATATGATTTGACTTTCAAATAAAAATAATTAAAATACACCCACTAATTACAAAAGGAAAATAATTAATTTCTCCTCTTCCTAATTGCTTTAAACTCAACTCTTACCTCATTTAGGGACATGTGACTCAAGTATTGAAAGTCACTCAGCCCACGGTGTTAGGATGGAGGGAAGAATAATGTTTTGTAATAAAATTCTCAAAACATTTAGCTTTAAATGTTTTCAGTCATATATTAGATGAAATATTTCAGATGATAGAATGAACTCAACGGAAAGTTTTATCTAGTATTAATCAGGATAAAATGGCTCCAGATGTTTCCCAGCTCAATACACTACACCAGAAAAATTGTAAGAGAGCAGAAGGGTTGTTATGGGTGTTTAGTGCCCAGAAAGTCATTAGAATAAAAGTTATCCTCACATTTTACTAGCCTCTTCCTTGTTGTGTTAAGTCTCACTTATAAGTCCTTCTATGAGTTGGTGGTGTCTCTGACCAGCCAGAAGTAGCTTCAGTGGTAAACATATTAACTTCTGAAAAAAAGAAGCTGTCACTAAAAATAAGACCTCTAAATAAAAACAAACCTTGCTTGTATCTGATAATTACACACAAAATTTGTGTGTGAGCTGGGTGTGGTGGCTCACACCTGTAATCCCAGCACTTTGGGAGGTGGAGGTGAGAGGATTACCTGAGTCCAGGGGTTTGAGACCAACCTGGGCTACTTGATGAGACCTTGTCTCTATAGTAAACAAAAAGATAGCTGAGTGTGGTGGTGCACATCTATGGTTCCAGTTATTTGGAAAGCTGAGGTGGAAGGAGTGCCTGAGCCTAGCAGGTTTAGGCTGCAGTGGTTGTGCCACTGCACTCCAGCCTGAGTGACAGAGTAAGACTTTGACTCAAAAAAAAAAAAATTGTGTGTGTCACACATTTTGACACTAGTAGACTGCTTTTCTTCCAGATGGATATCAGTTTAAGGTACCCTATAATGCCTTCCTCCATATAACTACCAACTTTCCCATTATATTCCCTAATGATAGAAATGTATCTAAAGTTATTATAGCCCCAGTTGCTATATTTAGTATGCTTTGGTTTTATTTTCCTATATTAGGCTTGGATGGAATCATAAAGAATTTGGGTTCAGAGGTGTGCTAGCCTTCCTCAGTACCTGTTGCTCAGGTGAGAGGTACCTCTGGAGGGGGTGTGGTCCCTGAAGCCACATGCCACTGAGTTGGATGACAGGGGAGAGGTGAGGCTCAAGGAGCTAGGTTGCTAGGAGAGTGGGTGCACTGGGAACAGAGGGTGGGTGATAAAGTTGGTTCCATTCTGAGGGTGGGCAGGCAGTGAGAGGCCACACAAAAGCAAGGGAGAGGAGTCAAACCTTTTTTGGAGGAATTACTGAATTAGTTGCTGGAACCCTGGCCACTCCCAGAGTGATGTTTACTCTAATTTCCCTGAAGTCCTTTTAGAATTGTTGGCACTCTCATTAGATGGGCTGTTTCATCCTGATTTCACATTCTCCCCTGTGCTGGTCTTGAAACCATGAGGTTTCTCCTGTTTTTCTGATGATAACGATCCTTAACTGGGTAATGTTATTTTAGCAAATAGCCCAAGGCAGAGCTGAGTGCCAGACCTGTCAGTGTTTATCCAGCCCTGCAGACCTTGCCGGGTGAAGCTCTCACTCTCCCTTTCCATATTAGTCTGCTTTTAGTTAGGTGGTCTTCCCAAATCTAAGAGTAAGGGTCCTTGGAAAGCAACCCAGCAGGGTTATGAATCGCCAAGCGGCTCTTCCACATTCAGTGAGGGAAAAGCATGCAGGCTCAGCTGGACAAACCTGCTTGCCACTTTACACTTTAGATGGCATTTATTCCTCTAATTGGCTAAAAATAGAACTCCCTAAAATGATTAATTTACTTTGTAGAGATTTTTACAACAACTAGAAATGTACATTTTTTGGTCTTCCTCTCTCTCTCTCTTTTTTTTAGAAAGCAGGATTTATTGAGAAGACGGAAAAGTTCCCACAGTGGGAGGGTACCTGAAGGGGTTGCCCCTGGTCTTCCTCTTTATTTTATTTTATTTTTTATTTTTTAAATTTTTATTTTTTGAGTTGGAGTCTCACTCTGTCACCCAGACTGGAGTGCAGTGGCCGCTCCTGACCACTGCAACCTCAACCTGCTTGGCTCTGGCGATCCTTCCACCTCAGCCTTCCAAGTAGCTGGAACTACAGGCGCGCGCTACCATGTCTAGCTAGGTTTTTTTTTTTTTTTTTTTTTTTTTTTGG
>NW_007246545.1:615737-634228 GCF_000164805.1 Carlito syrichta
CCACTCACCTCAGCCTCCCAAAGGCGCGGGATTACAGGCTGAGCCACCGAGCCTGGCCTGGTCTTCCTCTTAACAGGGAAAATAGCGCAGCCAAATGGTCACCTGGCTATTGAAAAGATACTACTTTTTTTTTTTGAGTTGGAGTCTCATTCTGTCACCCAGACTGGAGTGCAGTGACCACTCCCGGCCATTGCAGCTTCGACCTGCTGGGCTCCAGCGATCCTTCCATCTCAGCCTTCCAAGTAGCTGGAACTACAGGTGCGTGCTACCACACTGGCTAATTTTTTTTTTGATTTATTGTAGAGATGAGGTCTCACGAAGTTGCCCAAGCAGGTCTGAAACCCACAGGCTCAGGCAATCCACTCACCTCAGCCTCCCAAAGGCGCGGGATTACAGGCTGAGCCACCGAGCCTGGCCTGGTCTTCCTCTTAACAGGGAAAATAGCGCAGCCAAATGGTCACCTGGCTATTGAAAAGATACTACTTTTTTTTTTTGAGTTGGAGTCTCATTCTGTCACCCAGACTGGAGTGCAGTGACCACTCCCGGCCATTGCAGCTTCGACCTGCTGGGCTCCAGCGATCCTTCCATCTCAGCCTTCCAAGTAGCTGGAACTACAGGTGCGTGCTACCACACTGGCTAATTTTTTTTTTGATTTATTGTAGAGATGAGGTCTCACGAAGTTGCCCAAGCAGGTCTGAAACCCACAGGCTCAGGCAATCCACTCACCTCAGCCTCCCAAAGGCGCGGGATTACAGGCTGAGCCACCGAGCCTGGCCTGGTCTTCCTCTTAACAGGGAAAATAGCGCAGCCAAATGGTCACCTGGCTATTGAAAAGATACTACTTTTTTTTTTTGAGTTGGAGTCTCATTCTGTCACCCAGACTGGAGTGCAGTGACCACTCCCGGCCATTGCAGCTTCGACCTGCTGGGCTCCAGCGATCCTTCCATCTCAGCCTTCCAAGTAGCTGGAACTACAGGTGCGTGCTACCACACTGGCTAATTTTTTTTTTGATTTATTGTAGAGATGAGGTCTCACGAAGTTGCCCAAGCAGGTCTGAAACCCACAGGCTCAGGCAATCCACTCACCTCAGCCTCCCAAAGGCGCGGGATTACAGGCTGAGCCACCGAGCCTGGCCTGGTCTTCCTCTTAACAGGGAAAATAGCGCAGCCAAATGGTCACCTGGCTATTGAAAAGATACTACTTTTTTTTTTTGAGTTGGAGTCTCATTCTGTCACCCAGACTGGAGTGCAGTGACCACTCCCGGCCATTGCAGCTTCGACCTGCTGGGCTCCAGCGATCCTTCCATCTCAGCCTTCCAAGTAGCTGGAACTACAGGTGCGTGCTACCACACTGGCTAATTTTTTTTTTGATTTATTGTAGAGATGAGGTCTCACGAAGTTGCCCAAGCAGGTCTGAAACCCACAGGCTCAGGCAATCCACTCACCTCAGCCTCCCAAAGGCGCGGGATTACAGGCTGAGCCACCGAGCCCGGCTAAAGATACTACTTTTCATCAGAGTTGTCTGATGATACATTGTCCAACTCCTGCCACTGAATCCTGTCTGGAATGTTCATATTCCTTGTCAACTCATGGGGCTTTGAGACTTGAGAACGAGTGGAATAGGAATGGGGGTGAGAGAGTAGGTGAAGATGATTGGCAGGTAGATGATACTTAACTTTAATCTCTTCCAGAGGTCTGTTTTTGGATTTGCTACACATAGAGGACAAGCTTTGAGAGTGAGGACAGTGGAGGGGAGAGAACATCTTGTTAAAGAGGTGTTGACATGATGGGGTCAGTTGGCTTTAAGAAAGCCAAGAATTTGTTCCTAATGGTAGGGGAAGTATCCTCGAGGCCACTTGTGGGTGTATGAGGAGTGAGTAGTTGGCCTAGATGTAGAAGCAAAACGAATGACAAGGCTAGTAAGAACCCTCAGCATTTAGTAGTTGGCCTAGATGTAGAAACAAAATGAATGAACATGGCTGGTGAGAACCCTCTGCCACCTGACCTTGCAGGGAGGATTCTGAGCGCAGTGTACCCTCACCTTCTGAGTAGCTGACAGCATGAGCTCTCAATAGGCAACTGTGGAGACAGGGTTTGTCAGAAGAGGACCCTGGGAAAGTCTCCACCCCCAGGCTTCAGAAGAAGCAGAAGAAAGTCTTGCTACCCTAAATAGTGACAGCTGAAAATCACAAGGGAGCCTTCTGTTTGGGAGTCATGACCTTTCCTGTCACATCTCTGCATCCTGGCAGGCTGTTGGAGAGATTTGTGTGACAGGCTCACCTTTCAGCATGCCTCAATCACAACACTGAGATTGCAGGAGTGAGGAGGAAGGAGAGAAGAGAGCTTGCGCCTGCTTTCTAAACATCTCCTTTCTCTCGTCAGGACTGGGTTGCAGAGGTCACCAGTCATGTGATAACATCCTGATGATAAGGTGGAAAGTCTCTCCCTTAATCCTGCGAGTATGGCATTTGCATGGGCCATTAAAGAAGGGATGTTGATCTCACCTGGACCACCGACAACCGACACTCACATCTCAGATCCCTGCCAACTCCCTCAGCAAAGGCACCCGCCTTAGTCAGAATCCAAGCATTCACAGTGGGGAACCCTTGATTTTTAATTATGCAGGAAACCACTTTCTCTTTTTAAAATGATAAATGACTTAGGAGAAGCAGACACAATTGTGTCTTTCCAGGATTGTTTAGGAGATTTGAAGGTAGAAATATGATGGATTGGATTTGAATTCGCTTAGCTCTGAATAAGATAAATTGTCACTAAAATCATAAGACTGCATATTTTTACAGCCAAGCCCATTTCACTTTTAAAGCTGGCTATTCTCTATAGGCTTTTTTGTCAGCAACAGGAAAGGGATGGGATAATAATTATCAGATCAGAATACCATTAAAGTCACTAAGGCAGTCGGTTTGCTGGGTTGAAATATTTGATTAGGCTGCTTGTCTTATTGCTTCCTGCAGTTGCAGCAAAAAAGACTGAGAAAGTATCCTTGTGGCCACCATTAGAATGAAACTTACATGTTCCTGTGTGGTAAACGCCATGATATTTCATGATAAATGGAAAGCGATCCTCTGTTCACATTATTAAAACATTTTTAAAAAATTAATCTTTATAATACCCAGATCAAAACAATGAACTTACTCTGGGTGAAATTTTCTTGAAGATTATATTTGTAATTACTTGTATATATAGGCCATCTTTGAAATAACGTCCAAGAAAAACTAGTAAATTTGACGGCCTCTGGAGGGGGACTAGATTATAGGGGAACTGGACTATTATTTAAATTATAATTTAAAAACTACTCATTAAAATATTACCTTTTAATATTAAAGGTATTTCTTTTAAATATCTTTCTTGTTAAATATCATGTGGTGGTTTGCTTTTTCAGTTAATGTATGTGTGAGGGACCCATAGTATAGCTTTACCCACCCTGGGTTGTACTGAACACAGATACAAAGACACAGGCACAGAAGCAGCAAAGACGTAACAGAAAGCAAAATCTAGCAGGGTAATTGTCTCAGCACATCTCCCAGGAAGGTCAGTGATTGTACTTGGTCGGAGGCTGATAATGATTGTTCATTTAAATGTGACTTTAAAATAAGTCATCTTTTATTATTCATCTTACAAATGTAGTATCTGTTTAGAATAGAACATTTAGAAATGCTCATAAACAAAATAAAATTTACCCATAAACTACTCAGAGATTATTGTTATTAACCTTTCAAAATATACATATATGTATTTTTCTTTCTGTATTTATCTGTTACTATATTTAGCAGTGTCTTCTATGTAGGCATGAGGGATGCCACCAACTAAATTCCCTTTAGCAGCCAGGCAGGTAACATAAATGTGTGAAATCAGCTGGTTATAAGGTAAATTAGAGAATGATGAGGGTTATGCCAAACTGGAGAGTTTATTTACCTACAGATATCTCAAAGTTTCTGTGATATGTGGCCAAATATAACAGTGGAGGCTAATGTTAGCTTGTGGGCCACCGGCTGATTTCACATGAGGTAGCCAGTGTTATGCTTTTCTTCTGTATCCTTTCAGAGACACTCTATGTGTGAGTGCATGTATATATTTTACATATGCACACTTAAGTACATTGACTTTCTTCCCACCCCCACACCCCTGGCCTTTTTTGTTAAGCAAATGATAGCATGTCAGTTGCAGTTCTATCTCTGAGACTCAGTCAAATCTTTTGGCTGATAGTTTGTTGTTTTGGTTGCATTATCACTTATTACCGCACGCCGGATCGATTATCTTCTAGGCTCTTCTTCGTACTATTCAAAGAATGTAGGGGTTCTTCCCACTACAAAATGTTGCATTTTCTTTTAATGAAAAATCTCTTTCCACTTTAAACTTTATGCAATTCCCTACCCTCCGTTCTTCACTTTAGACCATGTCAAGTTCCTTTTATTTTCTTTCCCCTATCTTGGTAGTATTTTCATCACCTATCAGTTATAATTATCTTCAGCTTCCATTAGCATTTTGTTATGTATGCTGTGAGAATCATAAGAGATGTTAAATGGGACTAAGCCTGAGCTTGACCCTTGGGTCACCCTATTAGACGCAACCACCTTCCCCAAATTGAATACCATGTCATCCATCATTGTACTTTCTAAACGCTCTTGCCCACAGTTTTAGCTGCAAGGAGCTGCTTTCAATATCTACCATCTGCTACCAACTCCTATCCAGCAATATAACAAATCTAACAATGAATCTTGTCTAACTAATAAGATTATTAGGCATGATTCTGTTGACAGTACACGCATTGGCAGCTTTCCTTGAGGGCTTTTTAAAAAATTGCTTTGGCTGCAGATAAGCACTTTCCCCCAAAGTGCTTATAGCGAACAAAGTGTAGTTAAAAGGGCAGCGTTCTAATCTTGACTTTACTGATGCACAATCTTGGTAGGCATCTAAACAAAAAGCCTTGATCTCATCTACGAAACTGGATTAGTAATATCTATTACATTTACATCACAGGGTTATTGGAATAATGTTGCAAAACAAATGCAAAATAAGTTTATTAAATACTATATGAATAGATTCTTTTTTACTGCAGGACTGCTCACAATCAATTGAGGAAATAGGATATTTGTGCTATTTTTTTACAAGTTGGGGGTTTTACTCTGTCGCCCAGGCTAGAGTACATTGGCATGACCACAATGATCATGACTCACAGCAGCTTCAACCTCCTGAGCTCAGGTGATCCTTCCACCTCAGCATCCCAAGTAGCTGGGACTACAGGCATGCACCACCACACCTGGCTAATTTTACAAAAAAACTTTGTAGAGATAAGTTTTTGCTATGTTGCCTAGACTGGTTTGCCCTCCTTGGCCTCCCAAAGTGCTGGGATTACAGATGTGAACCACCATGCTTGGCCTATATTTATGCTATTTAAAACTACAATTTCAGACCCCTCTACTTTCCTTCAACCTTTTCCCTAGTACTCCCTATTCAGCATCTGACTTTGACTTCTTAGAGGCTCCGGTCCAAAGCTTCCTAGAAGGCTTCCTCAGCGTCTCACTTCTCTGCCTCCAAAATCTTCACCTGTAGTCTTTCATACCTGCACTGAAGATGATAGCAGGTTCACTTCTTCATCCTAGTGACCTGTTAACCTATGCCCTGCATTCTTTCCCGTCTCTGTCCTGACTTTGCTTCATCTTTTTAGGGTATCATTTTTCTCCTTCTCTTTTGGCCCCTTATCTCTTATAAGTGTACCTATGTTTCTTCTTCTAAAATTCTTTCTTCAGTGCAGCTATTCCTTCAAAGCTAGTACTCATCCCATCTTCCTCCTTCTCACCACCATGTATCTACTCCTTCTATTCCCTTCTCATTCACTTTGCCCTTATTGTCTTGTATTCCCATCCCCCACCCATACTACGCTGCTGAATCTGGTGCATTGAAGGCAATTGTCTGATAACTCTATCTATCTATCTATCTATCTATCTATCTATCTATCTATCTATCTATCTATCTATCTTCTATCTATCTTAGAAATGGGATCTTGCTATGTTGCCCAGGCTGGTGTGTAGTGGTTATTCACAGGTGTGATCCCACTACTGATCAACATGGGAATTTTGATCTGCTCCATATCTGACTTGGGTCAGTTCACCCCTTCTTAGGCAACCCGGTGATCCCTTATTTCTAAGAGGTCACCCTACTGATGCCGAACTTAGAGGAGACAGCCAATCTGCACTGTGCATTACATAGCCCAGGAGTTCTGAAGTGAGTCTCCTGCCTCAGCCTTCCTGGTAGCTGGGACTACAGATGCACATATCCAAGTCTCACATCTTTTGTGGATAATCACTGAATACCCAGTTCATATCCTAATTGTGGCTCCAAATTTCAGGTCTGCTTTTTAACAGCTGGCAGGGCATCTCTGTGTGAAGGTCATGATGAAGGCATTAAAACTCAGTATTTCAAAGTTAAACTTGTCATTTCCTCAAAGCTAGCCTGTGCACTTAATTTCCCTATTACTGTTCAGACAACTATTTCTGTAAGTCGACAATTACTTCTAAGTTATAAAATAAACTGTTTAAGAATTAAGTGAAAAAAATCAGGAAAAATATTAGAGTAGTAGCAGTCTGAGTGAAATTAACATGAACTCAAAAGAAAGCCAGGCTAGGGAACAGGACATCAACATCCAGCATTTTGCTTAGAATAGAGTCAGAAGACCAGAGCTATTCAATATGCCAATGTTTGTGTTTCTAGTCTTCTTGCAAGAGTCTATATGCTCTCTCTCATTTATTTATTTAGTCAACTATTTATTTACATCAATATGGATTCATGGAATTTTCTTTATTCTATAATCCATTACTATCACTATTTTGTTATTCAAGGTGTACCAGAGTTGGTCATTGGTAGCTTCTGCAAGATGATTCCTGTGGGCTTTCTACATGGCCTATTATTTTATGAGCACTTTCTTACTCCACAGGAGTTCCAGGATCATTTAGTACTTTCCCCACTCCATTCCTAGATCTTCTTTCTTTTCCTTTTTTTCTTTTTTTGAGTTGGAGTCTCACTCTGTCACCCAGACTGGAGTGCAGTGACTGCTCCCGGCCACCGCAGCCTCGACCTGCTGGGCTCCGGCGATCCTTCCGCCTCAGCCTTCCAAGTAGCCGGAATTACAGGCATGCGCTACCACGCCCGGCTGATTTTTTTGATTTATTGTAGAGATGAGGTCTCGCTGGCCAGGCGGGTCTCGAACCCGCGGGCTCAGGCAATTCACTCACCTCAGCCTCCCAAAGGCGTGGGATTACAGGCTGAGCCACCGAGCCCGGCTCTTTCTTTTTTTAATAAACAAAATGTCACAGAAACTCCTTGTGTCCCATGAATCCTTCTTATTCAAATTTTCTTGTTTCCCTCTTTAGGTGTTTCTACTTTTCTGATGTAGGACATATCAACTATACATATATATGTATATATAAATATATGTATATTTATGGATATGTATATCCATAAATGATACAGTGGTTGACCGGGTGTGGTGGCTTGCACCTGTAATCCCAGCACTTTGAGAGGCTGAGATGGGAGGATCACATGAAACTGGGAGTTCAAGACCAGCCTAGGAATGTTGCAAGACCCCATCTCTACCAAAAAACCCAGAAAATTTAAAAAATGAAAATATAAGCCGGGTTCGGTGGCTCAGCTTGTAATACTGCGCCTTTGGGAGGCTGAGGTGAGTGGATTGCCTGAACCCGCGGGTTCGAGACCCGCCTGGGCAGCAAGACCTCATCTCTACAATAAATCAAAAAATCAGCTGGGCGTGGTAGCGCATGCCTGTAATTCCGGCTACTTGGAAGGCTGAGGCGGAAGGATCGCCAGAGCCCAGCAGGTCGAGGCTGCGGTGACCGGGAGCGGCCACTGCACTCCAGTCTGGGTGACAGAGTGAGACTCCAACTCAAAAAAACAAAACAAAACAGAAAATACAGTTTTTTGGGTATATTTCCTAACACTAGATGAAAGAAACAATATTATAAATATGTGTAACTAGACTTTTACAAATCCATGTTGGAAACTGTAGCTCAAAATCTCATTCATTTTAACTTCTATACAATATGCCATTGTAAGCCGGGCTCGGTGGCTCAGCCTGTAATCCTGCACTTTGGGAGACTGAGGTGAGTGGATTGCCTGAGCCTGTGGGTTCGAGACCCGCCAGGGCAACTTGGCAAGACCTCATCTCTACAATAAATAAAAATATTAGCCGGGTGTCGTAGCGCGCATCTGTAGTTCCAGCTACTTGGAAGGCTGAGGCGGAAGGATCGCTGGAGCCCAGCAGGTCGAGGCTGTGGTGGCCCGGAGCGGCCACTGCACTCCAGTCTGGGCGACAGAGTGAGACTCCAACTCAAAACAAAACAAAACAAAACAAAACCAAAAAAACAATATGCCACTGTAGAATTTATTTATCCTACAAAATTTACTGAATACCAAATTTATATTTTCTTTCATCACTTGATAGACATTTTTATTGCACTCAATATTTGCCATTATAAAGATATTCTTGTAGGTTTTCTCCTTGAATCATTATGTTAGAATTTCATTTAGAAGTGTATTTACTAGACTGTAGGGTGTGCATGTATATCTTCAATTTCATCGTATCTTGTCTTCAAAGTGATTATTTTTATTTATACTCTTATAATGTGATTTTATGTCTACAGATCTTCAACAATCTTGGTATTGTCCGTCATTTAAATTTTTTTGCTAAAGTGGCAGGAGTGAAATAGTGTTTGTTGTCTTTATCTGCATTTCCTTGATAGTGAAGCTGAGTATCTTTTAATCCTTATTGGCCATTTCTTTTTTTTTTTTTTTTTTTTTTTGAGTTGGAGTCTCACTCTGTTGCCCAGACTGGAGTGCAGTGGCCGCTTCCCACCGCAGCCTTGCCTGCTGGGCTCCTGCAATCCTTCCACCTCAGCCTTCCGAGTAGCCGGAATTACAGGCATGCGCTACCATGCCCAGCTGATTTTTTGATTTATTGTAGAGACGAGGTCTCGCTGCCCAGGCGGGTCTCGAACCCGCGGGCTCAGGCAATCCACTCACCTCAGCCTCCCAAAGGCGCAGGATTACAGGCTGAGCCACCGAGCCCGGCTTGGCCATTTCTATCCTGTAAACTGTTCATAATCTTTTGCCCATTTCTGTTGCATCGTTGTTCTCTTATTGACTTGTAATTTTTGATAAGTTCTATGTCCTGGTACTTTGCTTGTTGTCTGTGATGCAAGTATTGTCTCTCAGTGGATGGCTTGTCTTCTAATTTTGCTTGATATGTCTTTTCATTCTTTTATTTTCAGCTCAGTCTTCCAAGTGAGTTTCCTAATAAGACATATTAATGATGTAGCCTATAGCATGCTACTCATAAATCAATTTCTCTTAACTAAATCCATTCACAAGGAGTTTGAAACAAACTAGATGATTTTGAAATGAATTTTTGGACTCAATGGCCAGAAATCCACTCAGAGAGCTTAAGGAAAAAAAATCCTCTTTAATTCCGTTGCTCAGTGGAGGAGGGGGTGGAGGTGGGGAGGTGGAGAAAGAAACTGAAAAACAACTTTGAGCTTTTTCACAAGTAGGTGTAGCCTTCATCTGTTTCTTTGTAATAGAATCTGAGGCTGGGAAGGCTCTTTGATATCTGTAATATCCAATTTAAAATACACTGAATTTTAGAAATAAAAACCAGAAGGAACCACAGGGACCATCTGGTTGAACCCTCTCATTTTACAGGAAATAGAGGCTCAGAGAGATGAAATAAAATATTTAGGGTTGAGACCTAGTCTCTTTCCCCTAAAGATTTCATTTTTTTAAAGGATGAATTTAGCCCTTCATTCCTCCAAGGAAATGGGACTTTCACAATTTGACTCATACCATATAATCTCCTTGAAATTTCCCTCTTCTTTTGAGATATTTCTCCCTTCCCCATTTATTGGTACTCTTGGAGTTGTAGATAAATCATGGTCAAATGCTTTGGCAACATAGCAACTAATATTCCCCTGAACCCAATGGGAATTATAAATCAGTCTGCAGAATGGTTGGGGAACTTCCATTTCTTCTTGTTTTATTTCTTCTCTTTCTTCTTTCTTCTTCCATTTCCTCTCTCCCTCCCATTTGTTTATTTATTTGTTTATTTTTTTGAGTTGGAGTCTCACTTTGTCACCCAGGCTGGAGTGCAGTGTCATGCTCCCGGCCACCACAGCCTGGACCTGCTGGGCTCCGGCGGATCCTTCCACCTCAGCCTTCCAAGTAGCCGGAACTACGGGTGCACACTACCATGCCTGGCTAATTTTTTTTTAGTTTATTGTAGAAATGTGATCTCACCAAGTTGCCTGTGCTGGTCTTGAACCCACGGGCTCAGGCAATCCACTTCCCTTGGCTTCCCAAAGTGCTGAGATTACAAGCTGAGCCACCGAGCCTGGCCCCTTCTTTCCTTTTACATTACCATCCATTTCCTTCCTCTAGGGAGAGAGTACAAAACTATTCTTTCTTAGACTTTGGAAACTTCAATTAGAAATAAATCTCTTCAAATGGTTAGGTGAGGGTTCCCTGAGTAAGATTAAAATATCTCAATACTTTTTTCCCCACTTATTTTTCTTATGCAGCGTCCACATTTAAATAGCCCAAAAGTTTATTTTGGTTAAACCAGTTTTCTTATCTAAATAAAGTGCTATATGAAGGGTATTGTTTCTATTTAGAGTCACTTTTAGCTACAATGTCTATGAATCTAGGATAAGCTACATCAAAAGGGCGTTGAGTAAAAGCAGAGTAAGTAACTGCATATAAAAATCCTTCTATCTTAACTGCCCAGTCTGGTTAAATCACTCCTGGATTTCCTTGAAGCTACTTTCTGTAGTAATTGTCAGATTTCTCTGGGTCCTTACTTTAAAAACAGCTCTTCATCAACAACAGCTCAGCATGCTAGAAATCAGAGAGTTAGCTCTTAGAGGACCATGGCTGTGTCTTAGCCGCCCTTGTTCACTAGTGCTGTCTGATAATGATGGTGGTAGTGATAAAAAATAATTTTGTGTATTACATGCCAAGCACTGTTGGAAGTATTTCACATATATGAACAACTCATTACATTCTCAGAAGTCTGAGGCAGGTTGCTATTATTATCTCCATTTTACACATGGAGGCATAGAGAGGCTAAGTCATTTATCCAGAGTCATACTGTTTATTGGTCAGGGGTCAAACAGAATAGAGGTGACTCATAAAAATAGTTAACTTGGGAGTTTTAGTTACAAAGTGGGCTAACTGCAAATGTGGATGTGGAGGAGGCACTGACCGGAGCAGATAAGCTCTTACCAACTCTAGGCCTGAATGGATGAGGGTAGGGAGCAGAACCCAGAGGAAGAGAGAGTTGTGTGAAGTCAATTGACCAGAGCAGTGATCTCTGGTCAAGGACACTGCCAGCCTAAGGCAGCCTTGCAGAGAAGGAGCCAAGGGAATAAACATCCTAACCTCCCTCTCTGTCCTACCTCTGTTCTCCTGACTGGATCCTTCAGTGACAGACTTGGGTAGAAGTGTCCCAAAGACTATTGATGCCATCTACACAGCCCAGCACCAGGGCAGAGTAGAGGCCGTCTGGGCACACCAGACAGTAAGTAGTAGGCTTGAGATTTGAACCCAGGCAGCCTAACTCCAAAGTCAACATTCCTAACCAACTGTGCGATATGATGCCTTCTGCATTAAGGAGGCACTCCAGTACACAGTGACTAGCATGTAACTGGACTGTATTAGATAACTCATCTAAAAGCAGTGACTTGCTCAATAAGTGACTGGACAGGTTCACACGCTGCCAATGTATGTCCCAATGGCAAAAGAACCAGCACAACCATGTCGATTTTATTATTTACTTATTTGTATGTACCTAACTTGATCTACCAAGGATTAGAAATTGTGAAATTGAGAAATTCATCCTTAATCATTTACCCATTTGGACATTTTAGAGCAAAAATCAACAGATTTTTCTCCCATTGCATATGCTTTCTTGAAGTTGTATCTCTTCTTGGTTATTCCAAAGTAATTGGATTATGGCTACTCTGCAGTTAAAAGTTGCTAAAGATTAAACTGCTTCCTTTTAGTTTCAAGTTTGGGGGGCTATCACAGATTAAGTTGAATGCATAATTGAATTTTATGAGAAATTACCAATTATTTCAAGAATCACCTATAATTGCTGTAAAATGTTTCAATATTGTTGTTGTTTTCCTTTTTTTTTTTTTTTTGAGTTGGAGTCTCGCTCTTGTCACCCAGGCTGGAGTGCAGTGGCACACTCACGGCCACCACAGCCTCTACCTGTTAGGCGATCCTTCTGCCTCAGCCTTCCAAGTAGCTGAAACTACAGACACACCCCACCACACCCGGCTAGTTTTTGTGATTTATTGTAGAGGGGAGGTCTCACCAGGATGCCCAGGTTGGTCTCAAATGCCAGGGCTCAGGCAATCCTCTCGCCTTGGCCCCAAAATGCTGGAATTACAGGCTGAGCCACCTCAGTTGGCCTATTGTTGTTTTCAAACAAGTTTCTCTTTTACAGAAAAGGAAAATCCTAGGGTGCTCTGTGGTCATTCTAGAGAAAGAAAGTTGTCCTAAGGAGCTTTTGGTTCTCTATGAAAAGTAATTGAGGAGAGTAATTGAGTTCCATCCTGGGAAAGTGACCTGAAGGCAGATTTCAAATCAGAAGCTTCATCAAGCAGGTGGCCCAAAGGAACTGCACAGTCTTAAGGATGGAGAAAAGAAAACAGAGTTAGGAGGAGAGCACAGAGTCCTGCTTTAGAAAGATATACATGCCTTCGATTTTCTTCTTTAAACCCTGGGACTTGAAAAATTGCCAGTGGGAATAAGAACTCTGATTCAAACAAGACCATACAAGTTGTGATTTATTCTGAAGTTCCAAAAACAAAGAGTCATATAAGAAAGGCAAGTACAACACTCTCCAACTTTTTCAAGTTGTGTGTACTAACACCATTTGCCCAGCAGCTCCAGAGGGGGAGAAACCTCAGGACTGAGGACAGATAGTCCTCTTGAAATAAAGGAAATCGGCCAGGCACAGTGGCTCAGCCTGTAATTCCAGCACTTTGGGAGACCAAGGCGAGAGGATTGCCTGAGCCCAGGGGTTCAAGACCAACCTGAGTAACTTGGTGAGAGCACCTCTCTACAATAAATCACAAAAACTAGCGAGGCCTGGTGGCATGCATTGGTAGTTCCAGCTCTTGGAAGGCTGAGGCGGAAAGATCGCCTAAGTCCAGCAGGTCGAGGCTGCAGTGGCCGTGGGCTGTCACTGCACTCCAGCCTGGGCAGCAAAGAGTGAGACTTCAACTCCAAAAAAAGAAAATAAAGGAACTCAAGATATGAGAAAAGAACAGCTAAGGTGCCATATTGGAGGATTTTCCCTTACAATTAGAGAAATATAGAGTGCAGCATGGAACTGTGATTCACTTTCTTTTTTGAGATGTGAGCTACATTAAATTGCCAAAGAATGTAGAGGACAGCTCCCATGATACCTACCACAAATCCATTTTAAGAATCACATAGGGCCGGGTTCGGTGGCTCAGCCTGTAATCCCAGCACTTTGGGAGGCCGAGGTGAGTGGATTGCCTGAGCCTGCGGGTTCGAGACCCGCCTGGGCAACTTGACGAGACCTCATCTCTACGACAAATCAAAAACTAGCCGGGTATGGTAGCGTGCTCCTGTAGTTCCAGCTACTTGGAAGGCTGAGGTGGAAGAATCGCCAGAGGCCAGCAGGTCGAGGCTGTGGTGGCTGGGAGTGGCCACTGCACTCCAGTCTGGGTGACAGAGTGAGACTCCAACTCCAAAAAAAAAAATCACATAAGACCAGCTCGGTGGCTCAGCCTATAATCCTAGTACTTTGGGAGGCCGAGGTGAGTGGACTGCCTGAGCTCACGGGTTCGAGACCAGCCTGGGCAACTTGGCGAGACCTTGTCTCCACAAGAAATAAAAAATTAGTCGGGCGTGGTAGTACGTGCCTGTAGTTCCCCTGGGGCCCAGCAGATTGACGCTGAGGTGGCCGTGAGTGTGCCACTGCACTCCAGCCTGGGCGATGGAGTGAGACTCCAACTAAAAAAAAAAAGGAATCGCACAGGAGTCTGAATAGAACGGTTCTGCAGAACCATCCTAAACAATGATGGTACACTTGAGAACTGGTGTGCTCAGTGGGGGGCGCCATGCCAAAGAGGCCGGGTCAGGGGAACGGAGGCTCTGTGGTGTGGTGGACTGCTCTGCTGGAGAGGTTTCCGCCAGAGATTTCACTCCTTTCTCTTCCTTTAGAAAGAGGAAGTTGCCAGCTGCAGGTAAGGCCAGAAGAAAATTTTGAAGCACATTTTCCTTATTTTTTGTAAGGATTGCTTGCATGGCTTCCTTTAGTTGCATGCATGAATGAGTAGGTGTCGTGGTTTAAGGGTGGTTGAGATGCTAAAGCCAGTTCTCTCTTTTTTTTTCTTAAAGTTGAGGAGTTTATTAGAGAAATAAAGGCATAGACACTGCCAGTGCCCTAAAGAAAACTCTCAAAATGTCTCTTCTAACCAAGTGGGGGCCTGGCCCTAAGCTCCCCCGAATGACAAGAAACTGGTGTGTTATCAACAACATTCTCTGGTAACCACACTGCCAGGGCATGAGTGTCTTGGCTAGGACTGCCCCCGTCTCTCACCAAAGGTGAGGAGGAAAAAGACGATTTATAGAATCAGTGCAGAGGCGATGAGAACTTTAAGGAACGTCAGAGATAGAAAGAGAGAGGTGGGGAGCACTTTCACCAACAGTCCCAGGCTTATGGCTCTGAATGCCTGAAATACATTGACAAGTAGTTCTATAAAATGTTACTGAAAATGTAAAATTCCTAATGCTGTTTCCAAGAATCCCCCTGGACTTCTCCCCACATGCTACAACACACCCCCAGATGTACATGGCAGAGCCCCAAGGCCATACTTTTGAAAACATAAAAACAAGAATAAGCCCTGTTGCTCTTTAAGGAGAGAGGAAAGAGCTGAAGGCTGCTGGGCTCTTTCCCACATGGCCTGTGTTCCCTAAAGCAACTTTCTAGCAGCAGCATGGCACAGTTCTAGGTGAGCATCTCACCTTTTGTCACCCATGCTTCAATGTATTCTATTCTCCGTTCAAGGGCTGTCAATTTCTCATTGAGTGTTGCGAGTCTTGAACGACAAGACATATCGGACGAGTTGAGAAAGTTGCGATTTTCTTGATGCTGGTGGTGATGACCTCAATGTACTCCCGGTTCGCCCAGTCCTGGTGGATCTCCCGCTGCACTGGATCCTCTTGTCCCGCCATGGCGACCGCCCAAGGAAGAGCGACTGCCTGAAGCCACTTCTCAATCAGCCTTTCTGGGGTTGGCTTCCTCACTTGGAAGAAGCTATTCATGTGAACCTATTACTGAGAGGGTAACATCTGGGGTTCAAGTCTTCTGAGGAGGGAGTCTGGCGGGGAAGGGAGAGTTGCCATATGGAGTTCTCTTTAACATTCATGGTAGCAGCTAGAACTGAGGTTTTAGCGGCAGACCCAGCTTTTAAGATAGTTTTCCTGGTGCGGGTAGCACTTCCTCCCCGCTCCAGTTAGTATCTTCTTAGTTGAAAACAGCCTGAATTTCTTTTTTTTTTAACTTTTACATTTTTTATTTTAAAATTATGGGGTACAATTCAGGTTTAGGTATACGAATATTCATTATGCAGGTACTTGATGAGTTGTGCCCCCTCTTCCCTAGGCAGATTCCCACTATTGCCAATCCCACCTCCCCGACCCCCCAACCTCCCCGCAGTTTCCTGCTATTATCAATCCTTTTCTTCTAGTATTACAATAGTAGTTCAAGGTCCATTTATGAGTGAGAACATGTGATGCTCAGTTCTTTGTTTCTGTGAAAGATCACTCAGTATTATAGACTCTAAGCCCATCTAAGTTGCTGCAAATTTCATGATTTTGTTCTTCTTTATGGCTGCGTAATATTCCATTGTGTATATGTACCACATTTTTTTCCTGTCCTCTTTTGATAGGCAGTACGGTTGGTTCGATGTTCTTGCTATTGTGAACACTGCTGCGATAAACATACATGCGCAGGTATCTTTTTTATAGAGTGATTTGAGTTCTTCCAGGTATATTCCCAGTAGGGGGATTGCAGGGTCATATGGAAGGTTGATTTTTAGAACTTTTAGGAATCGCCACACTATTTTCCACAGAGACTGTACTAGTTTACACTCCCACTAACAGTGTAGAAGTGTTCCCTTTTTGCCACATCCTCTCCAGCATCTGTTATTTTCTGAGTTATTGATGATGGCCATTCTGACGGCGTTAGGTGGTATCTCAGTGTAGTTTTAATTTGCATTTCTTTGATGACTAGTGAGGCTGAATATTTTTTCATATATCTGTTGGCTGCTCATATGTCTTCTTTTGAGAAGTGTCTATTCATTTGTTTTTTTTTGAGTTGGAGTCTCACTCAGTCGCCCAGACTGGAGTGCAGTGGCCACTCCCGGCCACCGCGGCCTCGACCTGCTGGGCTCTGGCGATCCTTCCGTCTCAGCCTTCTGAGTAGCCGGAATAACAGGCATGCGCTACCACACCTGGCTGATTTTTTGATTTATTGTAGAGATGAGGTCTCGCTGCCCAGCCGGGTCTCGAACCCGCGGGCTCAGGCAATCCACTCACCTCAGCCTCCCAAAGGTGCGGGATTACAGACTGAGCCACCGAGCCCAGCTCTATTCATATCTTTTGCCCACTTTGTAATGGGGCTGTTTGATTTTTCTTTTTGGCACATTTGAGTTCCTTGTAGATCCTAATTGTTAGACCTTTGTCAGATATACAGTTGGCAAATATTTTCTCCCAATCTGTGGCCTGTCTCCCTGCTCTCTCAATGGTTTCTTTGACTTTGCAGAAGCTTGTCAGTTTGATGAGGTCCCACTTGTCTATCTTATCTCTTGTGGTATGGGCACTTGGGGTTTTGATCAGGAATTGGTTGCCAGTTCCAATTTCCATAAAGATGTCTCCTGAATTTTCTAAGGTTTTTACAGTTTGAGGTTTTACGTTTAGGTCTCTAATCCATTTAGAGTTGATTTTTGCGTGTGGGGATATGTAGGGATTCTGTTTTAATACTCTGCATGTGGTCAGCCAATTTTCCCAGCACCATTTACTGAATAGGTTCTCCTCTCCCCAGTGCTTGGTGGTGGAGGCTTTGTCGAAGATGAGTTGGTTGAGAAATTGAGGTTTTGTTTCGGGAATCTCAATTCTATTCCATTGGTCTATATGCCTGTTCTTGTACCAATACCAAGCTGTTTTGATTATTATAATCAAGTTTAAAGTCTGGGAATGTGATACCTCCTGCCCTTTTTTTTTTTTTTTTTTTTTTTTTTTTGCTGAGGATTTTTTTGGCTATTCATGGTCATTTATGTTTCCATATGAATTCCTGTATTGTTGTTTCTAGATCTGAGAAGAAAGTTGCTGCATGTGATGGGTATTGCATTAAATCTGTAGATTGCCTTAGGTAGGATGAACATCTTAACAATGTTGATTCTTCCAATCCATGAGCATGGAATATTTTTCCACTTGTTTGTGTCATCTTTGATTTCTTTGAGCAATATTTTGTGGTTTTCATTGTAAAGGGTTCATGTCTCTGGTTAGGAAGATGTCAATGTATTTCATTTTTTGTGTGTGGCTATTGTGAATGAAATTGTGTTTTTTATTTGGATTTCTGTTTGTTTATTATTGGTGTATAGAAATACAATTGTCTTTTGCACTTTTATTTTATACCCTGAGACTTTGCCAAAGTCCCTTATCAGTGCAAGGAGGTATTTAACAGATTCTCTTGGGTTTTTGAGGTATAGAATTATATTGTCTGCAAAGAGGGATGACTTGATTTCCTCTTTTCCTATTTGGATACCCCTGATTGCCTTTTCTTCTCTGATTGCTCTAGCTAGGACTTCCAAAATTATGTTGAACGGGAGGGGCAAGTGTGGGCATCCTTGTCGTGTTCTAGTTTTCAGGGGAAATGGTTCCAATTTCTGTCTGTTTAGGAGTATGCCGACTGTGAGTTTCTGGTAGATGGCTCTTACTATTTTGAGGTATGTTTCATCTATGCCTAGATGTTTGAGGGTTTTTAAATTGTTTTTATCAAAAGCTTTTTCTGCATCTAATGATATAATCATGTGGTTTTTGTTTTTACATCTGTTGATGTATTTAATTATGTTTATGGTCTTACAAATGTTGAACCAACCTTGCATCCTGGGGTGAAGCCTACTTGGTCATGATGGATGATTTTTGAGATGTGTTGTTGAATCCAGTTTGCTAGGATCTTGTTGAGAATTTTAGCATCTATGTTCATCAAGGATATTGGCCTGTAGTTCTCTTTCTTTGTGGCCTCTTTACTGGGTTGGGTATCAATGTGATGTTAACTTCATAAAGTGATTTGGGGAGAGTTTCATCTTTCTCAATCACCTGGTATACTCTCAGTATGGTTGGCATCAGTTCGTCCTTGTATGT
>NW_007246545.1:634509-728919 GCF_000164805.1 Carlito syrichta
GTCATCTTTTGTGTTTCTGATTGTGTTTATTTGGGCTTTTTCTCTCTTTTTCTTGGTCAGTCTAGCTAGGGGATCATCAATCTTGTTTATTCTCTGAAAGAACCAGGTTTTTGTTTCATTGATTTTTTGTATTATCTTTTTGTCTTCTATGTCCTGTATTTGGGCTTTTATTTTGGTGATCTGGATTCTTCTGCTGAAGTTAGGGTTTTAGTGGTCTTGCTTTTCCAGCTTCCTTAGATGACTTTGTAGGCTGTTAACTAGTGATCTTTAAATTTTAAATTTTAAAGATGTGGGGTGCAATTCAAGGTTAGGTATGCAAATGTTCATTTTGCAAATACTCTTGTTGTTGAGGTGTGCACCCCTTCCCCTGGCAGTTTCCCACTACTGCCAATCCTTTCTTATAGTATTAAGATAATTGTTCAAGATCCTCTTATGAGTGAGAACATATGGTATTCGGTTCTTTGTTTCTGTGATAAATCACTGAGTACAATAGATGCTAAATCCACCCAAGTTGCTGTGAAGTTCATATGTTTGTCCTTCTTTATGGCTACATAATATTCTATTGTGGATATGTACCACATTTTTAAAATCAAGTCCAATTTTGATAGGCAGTACAGCTGGTTCCCTATTTTTGCTATTGTGAATAGTGCTGCAATAAACATGCGTGTGTAGGTATCTTTATTGTAGAATGATTTGAGTTCTTCTGGGTATATTCCCAACAGAGGGCTTGATGGGTCACATGGAAAGTCAGTTTCTAGTTCTTTCAGAAATTGCCACACTCTTTTCCAAAGAGATTGCACTTGTTTGCATTCCCACCAGCAGTGTAGAAGTATTCCTTTTTCTCTGCATCCTCACCAGTATCTGTTGTTGTTTATTAATGATAGCCATTCTTTCTGGGGTTAGGTGGTATCTCAATGTGGTTTTGATTTGCATTTCTTGATGATTAGTGATGCTGAGCAATTTTTCATGTGTCTGTTGGCTGCCTGTATTTCTTCTCTTGAGAAATGTCTATTCATGTCTTTTGCCCACCTTTTAATGTGGATGTTTGTTTTTTTCCTTTTGGCATATTTGAGTTCCTTGTAGATCCTAGATTTTAGGCCTTTGTCAGATGTATAGTTGGCAAATATTTTTTCCCAGTCTGTGGGCTGTCTTTCTGCTCTCTTGATGGTTTCTTTTGCTTTGCAGAAGTTTTCAGTTTGATGAGGTCTCACTTGTCTATCTTATTTCTTCTGATATGGGCACTTAGGGCTCTGCTCAGGAGTTGGTTGCCAGTTCCAATTTTCATAATGCCTCCTGCATTTTCTAAGATTCTTATAGTTTCAGGTTTTATATTTAGGTCTTTGATCCATTTAGAGTTAATTTTGTGTATGGCGATAGGTAGGGGTCCTGTTTCAGTCTTCTGCATGTGATCAGTCAGTTTTCCCAGCACCATTTACTGAATAGGTTCTTCTTTCCCCAGTGGTTGTTGTTGGAGGCTTTGTCAAAGATGAGTTGGTTGAGAAATTGAGACTTTGCTTCCAGGATCTCTATCCTGTTCCATTGGTCTATGTGCCTGTTTTTGTACCAATACCAGGCTGTTTTGCTTACTATAGTCTTATAGTAAAGTTTAAAGTCTGGAGGTGTGATACCTCCTGCTTTGTTACTTTTGCTAAGGATTATTTTGGCTATTTGTGGTCGTTTATGTTTTCATATGGATTTCTGTGTTGTAATTTCTAGGTGTGAGAAAAATGATTTTGGTAATTTAATGTGTATTGCATTGAATCTGTAGATTGCCTTTGGTAGAATGGACATCTTAACAATGTTGATTCTTCCTACCCATGAGCATAGAATAGTTTTCTTTTTGTTTGTGTCTTCTTGGATTTCTTTGAGCTATGTTTTGTAGCTTTCATTGTTAAGGTCTTTCACTTCTCTGGTTATTAAGATGATGAGGCATTTCATTTTTTGTGTGGCTATTGTGAATGGGATTGTGCTTTTTATTTGGTTCTCTGCCTGCTCGTTGTTGATGTATAAGAATGTGACTGTCTTTTGCACATTTATTTTGTAGCCCAAGACTTTGCCAAAGTCCTTTATCAGTGCATGCAGGATTTTGACAGATTCTCTTAGATTTTCGAGGTATAGGATCTTATAGTCAGCAAAGAGGAATAACTTAACATCCTCTTTTCCTATTTGGATACTCTTGATTTCCTTCTCATCTAATTGCTCTAGCTAGGACTTCCAGCACAATGTTGAACAAGGGGGTGTGAGAGTGGGCATCCTTGTCTTGTTCTGGTTTTCAGGGCAAATGTTTCCAGTTTCTGTCCATTTAGCAATATGCTAGCTGTGGGTTTATCATAGATGACGCTTACTATTTTGAGGTATGTTCCTTCTATACCTAGGTGTTCGATTGTTTTTATCAAGAAGGAATGCTGGAATTTATCAAAAACTTTTTCTACGTCTAATGATATAATCATGTGGTTCTTGGTTTTAGGTCTGTTGATGTATTTAATTATGTTTATGGTCTTGTGGATGTTGAGCCAGCCCTGATCCCTGGGATGAAGCCTACTTGGTCATGGTGGATGATTTTTGAGATGTGTTGTTGAACCTGATTTGCTAGAATCTTGTTGAGAATTTTTGCGTCTATGTTCATTCAGATATTGGCCTGTAGTTCTCTTTTTTTAGTTAACAGCCTGAGTTTCTACTCCCTCACACCTGTGGGAACTGACATAGGAGTGCTCCCCATCTGATTCACCTTGGAGGGTGTGTTTCCTGGTGGATGCAGCTAAATAAAAAAGAAAAAAAAGTCTGAATGGAAATTGTTGGTTTGACAGGAAGTTTCTTGACTTTTTTTTTTTTTTGAATCATAGTCTCACTGTTGCCCAAGCTAGAGTGCAGTGACATGGTCACAGCTGGCCACAGCTTCAACCTCCCAGATTCTGGTGATCCTTCCTCGTCAGCTTCCCAAGTGGCTGGGACTACAGGCACGTGCCACTGTGCCCCACTAATTTTCTTTCTTTTTTTTTTTTTTTGAGTTGGAGTCTCACTCTGTCACCCAGACTGGAGTGAAGTGGCCGCTCCTGGCCACCGCAGCCTCGACCTGCTGGGCTCCGGCGATCCTTCCACCTCAGCCTTCCAAGTAGCTGGAACTACAGGCACGCGCTACCACACCTGGCTAATTTTTTGATTTTATTGTAGAGATGAGGTCTTGCCAAGTTGCCCAGTCGGGTCTCGAACCCGCAGGTTCAGGCAATCCACTCATCTCAGCCTCCCAAAGGCGCAGGATTACAGGCTGAGCCACCGAGCCCGGCTTATTTTCTTAATGTATATTTTTTCTTTGTAGAGACTGTGTCTTGTTAGGTTGCTAAGGCTGGTCTCGAACTTCTGAGCTCAAGCAATCCTCCCACTTTGCCCTCCCAAAGTGCTGGGATTATAGGAGTGTCACCATGCCTGGCCAAGGAAGTCTCCTTATGGTTCTTTAATATAGGGAGTGAACAGTTCAGTCCTGAAGAGTTGCTACCATGTTAGCCCCCCTGGTGCCTATGGGAGCAAGAAACATTGCCCTCTTTTCTGCACTTGGGAAATGATTCTTCAAGGTCACCTGCCAGCATCCCTCAACTTCAGTCTGTGCCTTGTGATGGGCTCTGCTGGATTGGACTTGTTCTTCAGACACACGACTTAAGCAATTCCAGGAGACAGAGCATATTCTGGAGTGTTGAGACTTTGGGTATATCAGAAATTCTACTATTGTCACCTTAGAGGTGTTTCAGCCTCACTTTCTAGAAATTACTGGTTTGTTATTTGCTTCCCTAACTGTGCAATTTGTTCATTGTTTATAGAGCATATAATCTGCACTCTCATAAAATATTCTTTATTTGTAAAATTGTTTGTAAAAAATATAAAGAATAGTTAGATATTTTTACCATGTGCCAAGTGATTTGAATTCCTGGGTGAAAAGTATTGGATGAGTTAATTTTTAATATATATATATATATATATATATATATTTTGAGTTGGAGTCTCACTCTATCGCCCAGACTGGAGTGCAGTGACTGCTCCTGGCCACCGCAGCCTCAACCTGCTGGGCTCCGGCGATCCTTCCGCCTCAGCCTTCCAAGTAGCTGGAACTACAGGCATGCGCTACCACGCCCGACTGATTTTTTGATTTATTGTAGAGATGAGGTCTCGCTGGTCAGGCGGGTCTCGAACCCGCGGGCTCAGGCAATCTACTCACCTCAGCCTCCCAAAGGCGCGGGATTACAGGCTGAGCCACCGAGCCCGGCGTTTTAAAAAATATTTTAAAAACTAAAACTTATAAGACGGAGGTGAAGGAATGAACTCTTTCATGTAATACAACTGTTATTTCAGATACATATTTTAAAATTTGATTAAAAAACTGCAAGCCTTGTCTTGGAAAGATTTCTCTTGGCCTTAAAATTCTTCAGTTAACATTAGGGCTAGCATGGGGAGCTGGTTGGTGTCACCTGGTGCAGATTCCTGAAATAGACATCACAATGAACATATTCCTACTTGACTGCTGATTTAAGCATGCCCTGATAAGCTGGTGTGGCAGTGATACCTGGATTGAATTAGTGTCCCACTGTACAATTTGGGGCTAAGCAGCAAAGCAGGAACAGAATAGGGTACAAGGAGAGGCTTATAAATTTTCAGCACTAATGCTCTTTTCCTTGAGATCATTAGATCAAAGAGAAAGTTAAGCATTGGGTTTTAGGGACAATGAAACTGGGCTGAATATCCACACTGTGTTGGGGAAAAAGAAGCATCAGGCACATTTTGAACAACTGATATAGAATAGTTTCTCCCATCACTTAAAGGAGAGTGGGCTTGAGCCTCATAGATCCTTCTTTTTTTCCCTTAAATTAGGCAGGCAGTCATGATCTACTTTGAGACTAAAGGTTCTATCTATGGACTTTTAAACAGAAGCTCTTCTAAAGCATATCATCTACACTAGACGTATGTATTGGGCACTTTATCTTCTGTAAAGTGGGGATCTCATAGGAGATTGTAGGAGAGGAAATGAGAAGTCAAGAGTGGCACTGGTGACATGTGCTGTTCATTCCCTGCACCTGGTGATGTGCCTGACCCATGCTAGGTCACAGTTCAGTGGGCATTTATTGTGTTTATTGATCTACCACATTATCGGGCAAGGTGCAGATTACGACATACTGTCCCTGCCCTTAAGGTGCTTATAGTTTGTCCTTGCTCCTTACAACTTTTTTGGAGACCAGAAGGTACTGGTGTTACACCTCAGGGGTTTCAGGATTCAGTTAAGCTCAAACTATTTATTAGCTGCCTGCCTTGTGCTTAACTCCACACTAGTACTCTTCTTTAGCGGAAATTATCCTATCCTTCAAGAGACTTGAATCTGAGAGGGAAAAGTATTAGAAAATAACAACTGAGCAAATATCATGGAATGTTCTAGTAATCAGGCACCCGGAGGCTGTTACTGCCTGAAGATTTTGTCCATAAGGAAGGCAATGTTATACTTTGGAGGAAGTCAAATCTCTGCAACCTTCCTTTCCTCCCTTTGTTCCCCAGGTGCAGAGTTGCTTCAGCAGCCTTCTTTGTGTTAGTAATTGGCTCTGAATACTTTCCATGTGTTCATTATTTCATTTATTTTATATCTTCAACAAATATCTGTGTGCCTCCCATATGTGAGGTATTGCGCAAAGCATGGGAAAAGGAGCAGAGAGGAAGACAATGCTCTTCTGGCCCGTGAGCTTACTTTCATGCAGGAGAGACAGATGTTAAACATAACTACATGCTGAGTTCATTGTATCTGTGTTAAATGAATGAAGGCAAAATATATATTGTAGGAGCATGTAACAGAAGACTTGCCCTAGTTTGGAGAAAGAGGTGAGGTTTCTAAAATGAAGGATGTTTGAACTAAAACTTTGAAGGATGAGTAATTCCAGTTAGCTTAGTAGAGGAATTAGGGGAAACATTTTTTATTATTTTTAATTTTTTTAGTTTGCAAGTCACCTTTATTAGATGCCATTTAATGAGTATTTTCTACGTGGCAGATAATCTTCTAAGACCTCTCTCTATGTTGACTCACTTCATTGTCATAACAACATCAACACACAGGAACCATTATCTCATTTTAAAACAAAAGCACTGAGTCTATAGTTCAGTCACACAACTGGTAAAGGGAGGAGTAGAACTTGGATCCATGCAGCCTGGTCCCAGGGTTCCTGATCTTCATCTCTGTATTCTAAATCCTCTTCGATGTGCTTCCGAATTAGGGGAAACATTTAAGCCAGAAAGAACAGCATGTGCAAAGGCCTGGGGCAGACAAGATCCTAAAGGGACTTGTTAGATTTTAATCCTTATCATTACTTTTACAGTGAGAAGGCTTCGGAGAATATTAGGGACCACAATGATAGGAGCTAATCTGCAATTTAAGCTATGGTTTGGGCACTGAGTAGAGAGTGTGTTAGAGGGAGGGGAGAATGGAGGCAAGGGAGGCAATGTTAGTGAGGGAGCAGATGAAGGTTGCTTTCTTTTTTGTGAGTCAGTCTCACTTTTGTCCAGGCTGGAGTGCAGTGGCACAATCATGGCTTTGACCTCCTGGACTCAGGCAATCCTTCCGCTTCAGCCTACAGGTGTGCACCACCACGCCTGGCTAACTTTTAAATTTTTCTGTAGAGACAAGGTTTTGGCATGTTGCTCAGGCTGGTTTCAAACTCCTGGGCTCAAGTAATCCTCCTGCCTTGGCCTCCCAAAATGCTGGGATTGCAGGCATGAGCCTCTGTTCCTGGCCAGATGAAAATTTCTTAAACTATGAGGAAGAGATTGAAGGAAGTGAATGATTTAAGAGGTGCTTTAGAGGTAAAATAGGACTTAGAGATTGATGAGGGCCAGGGGTGAGAGAAAGAAAGGAGTCCAGGATACCAGGCCTGTGGTGGAGAAGGGTCAGTTTTGTTGGATGGTGGGAAAGGCAGAAGGGATGATGAGTTGAGAGCTGGATATCATGATTTTGAGGTACCTCTGACACAAGTGAAGGCATTTAGGAGGGACATCTCCATCAGAAACACATTGTTGCTTGGACAACCTAACAGTCGTTCCCAACTTCCTTCTCTTTCTAAAATCCCTTGGTAGAATGAACCAGCAGAAACACTCTCTTTACCATACAGATATAGGTGACCTCAAGACTCAGCTCAGGTCAGTGAACCAAAGATGAAGCACATAGGTGGGTCTTTGGCTTTTCTGATAAGAGGAACAGATATAAGTGAGGAGTTACTCCATTGTCCTTTCTTATTTCATCCTGTCTTGAACATGAATGTGATGCCTGGAGCTGCATCAGCCATATGATTGATCATGAGGTGATAGACACGAGAATAAAAAGCTAGTGAGTGAGACTATCAGAGTGGAAACACAGGACGTGCCCTGGTCCTTGATGGTTTTTCTGAGCCGCTAAATGAACCCTGAGACCAATTACTTTCAGACATGATGTTACATAAACTGGCAATATCTTGGCCAATTAGGTATTCTGATACTTGCAGTCAAAAGACCTTTAGTGACAGTTTTACTGAGATATAATTTGTATATCATAAAATTCACTCTTTTATTTTATTTTTATTTTTTATTTTTTTTGAATTGGAGTCTCACTCTGTCGCCCAGACTGGAGTGCAGTGGCCGCTCCCGGCCACCGCAGCCTCGACCTTCTAGGCTCCACGATCCTTCCGCCTCAGACTTCCAAGTAGCTGGAATTACAGGCATGCACTACCATGCCCGGCTGAGTTTTTGATTTATTGTAGAGATGAGGTCTCGCTGCCCAGGTGGGTCTCGAACCAGAGGGCTCAGGCAATCCACTCACCTCAGCCTCCCAAAGGCGCAGGATTACAGGATTACTGACCCACCAAACCCGGCTAAAATTCACTCTTTTAAATTATTAGTGTTTTTACTATACTCATAGGACTGTGTAACCATCACCACTATCTAATTTCAGAATATTTCTACTATCACAAAAGATACCCATACTCATTAGCAATTATTAATACTCCCCCATTTCCCTTCCTCTCAGAGAACCCCTGAAAACCACTAATCTATTTTCTGTCTCTATGGATGTGTTTATTATGGATATTTCATACAAATGAAATTATATAATATGTGCTCTTTTGTGACTGGCCTTTTTCATTTAGCATTATGTTTTGAAAGTTTATCCATATTGTTTCATGTAATCAGTACTTCATTCTGTTTTAATAGCTGAATAATATTCCATTGCATAGATAGACTTTTTGTCAGTTGATGGACATTTGACTATTATGAGTTGCTACTATGAAGATTCATGTAAAAATTTTTGTGTGAACTTGTGTTTTCACTTCTCGGGTATATATCTAGGAGTGGAATAGCTGAGTCATAGAGTAAATTTTTTTTTTTTGAGTTGGAGTCTCATGCTTGTCATCTAGGCTGGAGTGCTGTGGCATGCTCACAGCCACTGCAGCCTCGACCTGCTGGGCTTGGGCCATCCTCCGCCTCAGCCTTCCAAGTAGCTGGAGCTACAGACACATGCCATCACACCCGGCTAATTTTTGTGATTTATTGTAGAGATGAGGTTTCACCAAGTTGCCCACGCTGGTCTCGAACCCCTGGACTCAGGCAATCCTCTCTCCTTGGCCTCCTGTAGTGCTGGGATTACAGGTTAAGCCACCGTGCCTGGCCAGTCATTTTTTTTTAAGACAGTATCTTGCTGTGTTGCCAAGGCTGGTCTTGAGCTCCTGGACTCAAGCGATCCTTCTGCCTCAGCCTCACGTGTAGCTGGAATTATAGATGTGTGCCATCACGTCCAGCCCATAAAATAATTTTATGTTTAACCTTTTGAGGAACTGTCAAAGTATTTTCCAAAGGAGTGGTGTCACCAGCAATTCCTACTAGCAGTGTATAATACATCTGATTTCCCCGCATTCTCATCAATGCTTGCTACATTCCTACCAGCAATGTATAAGACTTCTAATTTCTCCACAGTCTGGTCAACTCTTGTTATGGTCCATCTTTTTTGTTTTAGCCATCCTAGTGGCAGTGAATTATGTGCCGTTGGGGCTTTGATTTGCATTTTCCTGATGGCTACTGCCTGCTATGGGTTCAATGTGTGTGTCCCTTCAAAATTCATGTTGAAACTTAAACCCCAAGATGATGTTATTAAGAGGTGGGGCTTTTTAGGAGGGGATTAAGGCATAAGAGGAGAGCCTTTGTGAATGGGATTGGCGACCTTATAAAAGGGCTGGAGAAAACTAGCTAGGCCATTTTGCCCTTCTGTCTTCTACCATGTGAGGGTGTAGTGTTCATCCCCACTGGAGGACACTGGCACTTTTTTGCAGAGACTGATTTCTCATCAAACACCCAACCTGCTGGTGTCTTGATCTTGGGCTTCTCGCCTCTAGAACTGTGAGAAACAAATTTCTGTTCTTTGTAAATGATCCAGTCTCAAGTATTTTGTTATAGCAGCACAACTGACCTAAGACACTGGCCACTTGTTTATCTTTTTTATTTTTTTGACTTGGAGTCTCACTCTGTCACCCAGACTGGAGTGCAGTGGCTGCTCCTGGCCACTGCAGCCTTGACCTGCTGGGCTCCAGCGATTCTTCCGCCCCAGCCTTCCAAGTAGCCGGAATTACAGGCATGCGCTACCATGCCCAGCTGATTTTTTAAAAATTTATTGTAGAGATGAGGTCTCACTGCCCAGGTGGGTCTTGAACCCGCGGGCTCAGGCAATCCACTCACCTCAGCCTCCCAAAGGCGCGGGATTACAGGCTGAGCCACCGAGCCCGGCTCACTTGTTTATATTTGGAGAAATAGCTACTCTAATTGTTTGTCCATTTTGAAATTAGGTTATCTTTTTGTTGTTGAATTGTAAGATTTGTTTATACATTATGGATACAAATTCCTTAGCAGATGTATGATTTGCAAATATTTTCTCCCATTCCATAGGTTGTCCTTCAACTTTTCTCCTCCTTTTCCTCCTCCCTTTCTTTCTCTTTCTCCTCTCTCTCTCTCTCTCTCTCTTTCTTTCAAGACAGGGTCTCACTGCAGCCTCAAACTCCTGGACTCAAGAGCTCCTTCTACCTCAGCCTCCTGAATAGCCGGGACTACAGGCATGTACCACCATGCCTGGCTAATTTTTTTTCTTATTTTTTTTGTAGAGATGTGCCCAGGCTGATCTTGAACTCCTGGCCTCAAGTGATCTTCCCAACTCAGCCTGCCAAAGTGCTAGGATTACAGGCATGAACCACCATGCCTGGCTGCTCAACTTTCTTGATACTGTCCTTTGAAGCACAGATGTTTTTAAAATTTTAATGAATCCAATTTATCTTTTTTGTTGTTTGTGCGTTTGGTGTTATATTTAAGAAAACATTGTCCAAGGTCATAATCATTTATTCCTATACTTTCTTCTAAGAGTTTTAGCTCCTAACTGTAGATCAATTTTGAATTTTTTGTATATGGTAGGGTATAGGGGTCCAAATTCTTTCTTTTGTTTGTGGGTTTTCAGTTGTTCCAGCAACATTTGTTGAAATACTATTCTTTTCCCATTTAATTGTCTTTACACCCTTGTCAAAATCAATTGCCCATAAATATAAGGGTTTGTTTCTGAACTCTCAATTCTATTCCACTGACTTAATGTTTAGCCTTATGCCATCATGCTGTCTTGATTACTGTAGCTTTGTAGTAAATTTTGAAAATGGAGAGTATGAGTCCTCCAACTTTGTTCTTTTTTTTCCCCCTCAATATTATTTTTTGCTCTTGTGGGTCACTTGTATTTTTATATGAATTTTAGGAAAAACTTGCCCATTTTTGTAAAAAAGGCACTGGAATTTTGTTAGGGATTGTATAAAATCTGTAGTTCAGCTTGGAGAGAATTGTCATCTTAACAATATTAAGTCTTCTGATTCACAAACATGGAATGTCTTTCATTTATTCAGATCTTCTTTAATTTTTTTAACAATGCTTTGTAGTTTTCAGAATATAAGCTTTTCACTTTTTCTTGTTAAATTTATTCCTAAGTATTTTGTTCTTTCTGATGCTATTATAAATGGAATTGTTTTGTTAATTTGATTTTCAGATTATTCAAATCAAGTGCATAGAAATACAAACCGATCTTGTATTTTGAAAGTTTACTGAACTGATTTATTAGTTCTAATTTTTTGTGTGGATTTCTTAGAATTTTCTATGGATAAGATTAAGTCATCTGTGAATGGAGACAATTTTATTTCTTCCTTTCCAGTCTGGATGCCTTTTATATCTTTTTCTTGCCTAATTACCCTGGCTATGACCTCCACTACGTTGTTGATTAAATGTGGCAAAAACAAACCTCCTTGTCATGTTCCTGGTCTTAGGGGAAAGCATCTAGTCTTTTATCATTAAGCATGATGTTAGTGTGGGTTTTTATTTTTATTTTTTAAATGTGGGGATACAATTCAGGATTAGGTATACATGTGGTCATAGTACAGGTAAGTTTGGGCTTCCCTTTGGTTCCTCACTTTGCCTGGTTTGAAGTGTGGGTTTTTATAGATGCCCTTTATTAGGCCAGTGAACTTCCCTTCTAAGTTTTCTGAGTGATTTCATCACAAAAATGTTGGACTTTTCAAATGCTTTTTTTTTCTTGTCAAATTATTCTTACCTCATACTGTCATTGTACTATAAAATTATAGCCACTTCTCTGGATAACTCTAAGCCCATTGATGATAGGGTCAACTCATTATACTTCTTTGTGTTTTTAGAGTCATGAACAGTGCCTGCCACTTAATAAATGCCTAATTGCTGTCAGGTAGTAATTGATAGTTTTAGTGCCAAGTAAGTGGTGCGAAGTACATTATAAGGAAGAAACAGAGTGAAAGTGAGTCACTGTCCTAGTTCAAGTACTCTCAAACTTGTTAGGTTTATGGCAGAGGTATATCGCTTTCTTTTCCTCCTCTACATCTTAATCTATAAATATCCTATCTATTTTTGGACTTTCAGTATTTCTGGATTTTGTGAGGTGGGAGCTATCTATTTGGGTTAAGTGGTTCAGAGACCATGCATAGTCTCCTGTCTGGGTGTTCGCAATATGAGGTGTTGACAGCTGGAAGATCGTCTTGGAAGATGAAGGGAAAGACTGTGAGCCAATCCCCTGGTGCTTTTTGGACTACATGATGTGTCATGAGTATGGCCCTGGGTGATCCTTATTTCTCACCATGGAGTCCCTGCAGGCTCAGTCCTTTTCCTCTTGACTCCCATCTTGGGACACAGTTTTTATTCTAGACTCTTCTCTGTCATTTGTCCTTGTTCCATATGTGGGCATTTAAATTCTAATCTCTGATCCACCAAACTTGATTTTTCCCCTCACAGTTACTCTGTTATGATGGTGTAGCCTTCGTGTAACTGCTGTGATTTTTTTTCCAGGGTTTAGGCCTTCTGGTGCAAACTCTTATACCCATAGAGGCAGAGAGATAAGTTATCAGTGAAGCAGGTGTGTGGGGATCAGGGTAAAAAGGATAGGGCGTAATGCCTTTTGTTTTGTTTTTATTTAACTTGGTGTATTGGTTTTTAAAGGAGGAAAGTTGTTACTTAGCTCCAGCAGAGAGTTGCTCTGAGGAAAGACAGGCTCAGTGTTTCCAGTTCTGACTTTAAAGTAAAAGGGAAGCTAGAAATATGGAAGTTCATATGAACTCTCCTGAATTTAGAACATTGGCAGATAATTCAGAAATATTTACTATGTGTTGGAGGCCCCCAAAACATGGTTTTGGGCTCTACATGCCTAAGGACTACTTGCTTGCAAACTCTATTTAGGCTTTTGGAAACTGAAGTGCAAGTGTCTGGCAGGTGATTTCAGTTTTATTGTCTTATCAAATCCTCCACTGAAAAGTGAACCCATAACAGATTCTCAGTTTGAATTAGGAAATTGGGAAGAGAGGTAGAAAATGAGAAAGGGGTAAGGGGAGAAATAAATCAGTTAATATTTAAAATGTTGTACTATCTCATGTGTAGTCGGTTATAAGTGATGTGCTTACTCTTTTCACTGGGAAATGCCAGCCACCAACAAGATGAACAATGTGATTTTCTTCAAGGGCAATTGGAATCTTCATCTTCCATGCATCTTTCCTTGGGATATATTTACAAAGCAAATAATTCAGACACATGGATTCAGCCTTTCAATTAGACGGTTCTACCTGAAACAAGGGGCTCAAGTTCCCCTATCATTTCTCCTGTGAGATGGTTAACCTGTACAAGTGGCAATTTTTGTGTTGGGAGGATGGAATTCCCAGCCAGAGCCAGAGAAAATCCACAATACATTCAACATTTAAATCAAGAATGATAAATATGTCATATGCTATCAACACATGACTCTCCTTGCCCATGACCGACATACTAATCCATTGCACCACTTTTTCCTGCCAAACCCTTGGAATCTTTCTCAATGTGGTGCTTCAGATAATTGATCAGATTGGCTCATGGCAAGAATCCAGTTTGCCATCCTTGGTCCAGGAAATCAACTCAAATCTACAAAGTTAAATTCTTTAATAACCACAAACATATGTTAACTACTTTTAGTATTATCCATTTATGAGTCATTTAGTGCAGAAACTGTGTCTTTGAACTCTTTCTTTCCAGAGGTCCTGTTGTTTTTGCATTAGGGGCAATGGCTGTAGTGGAGAGCTGCTGACCTCTAGGTCAGGATGCCTGTATGCCTGAGAGTCAGGCACCCTGTGTTTCCTGACCTCACTCTTAATCATCTACCAAATGGGGGTCTTCAGTGGAAATGCTTAAAGTGTTCAAACAATGGCATTTAAGTAAAAGTCATAATGTGTTGTCTGTGTATGTTAGGTGGCAAACAATGGTAAAACACACTAGTCATCTTTTAAAAATAATCTGGAAAGCTTTGCCTCAATTTGCCAACTCTTCATCAGGTTTTTCCATCTTCACAGTCTTGTTAAGCACCACTTAAAATCTAACCAGAATCCAGGGCTCTTATTATATCTTAATCCTTACATTAATTGGATATAGATTTGGCAACGTGACTGTTTGCTTACAGTCTACACCCTTTTACCCTTTGATGCCACTCTGCAGAAGTGAGTCCTGCCCCCTGAGCAGAAATGCTTTCTCAGTTATACTCATTGGCTTGTTTCATACAGTTTAGCCTTTTCACCTATCTGAAGTCAGACACTTGGCATGCTATTTTCACACTGTTTCAGCATGGATGCTAATTTCAGAGTTCTGTGGAATAAAGAAAACAAAATAATTTTGTTTCTTGTTTTTCATAGCTTTAGCCCATTCTTCAGAAACTGTTAATGTACCTTCCCAGGGGTATCAAGTGTTGTGATTTTGAGCTTGGTTTGTTTTAGACTTCGCTTCTCTTAAGTTGTGTTTTGTTTTTTTTTTTTTTAGTTGGAGTCTCACTCTGTCACCCAGACTGGAGTGCAGTGGCACACTCCTGGCCACTGCAGCCTCAACCTGCTGGGCTCCGGTGATCCTTCTGCCTCAGCCTTCCAAGTAGCTGGAACTACAGGCGCGCGCTACCACGCCCGACTAATTTTTTTGATTTATTGTAGAGATGAGGTCTCACCAAGTTGCCCAGGTGGGTCTCGAACCCGCGGGCTCAGGCAATTCACTCACCTCGGCCTCCCAAGGTATGGGATTACAGGCTGAGCCACCGAGCCCGGCCTTAAGTTGTGTTTACAGTGAATAATCACTGGCCAATTATTTAATTACCAAGTAGTCAGTAAGTCCTGCTGAGTTTTACCTGTTATTACAAGGTCAGAAGGAAAGTCAAGGTCACTGACCAAAGTGAGGTGTTTAACTCTAAGTTGGGTTGTGTCTAATCTATAACCAAAACTAACAGTTTACACACATATAATTGGGTATGATTGGCCAGACATTTATTGTGTATTTGCCATTGGACATCATGCTACACCTTAGGGATATAAAGTTAATGTCAAAAATGGCTTCTGTCTTTGAAAGGTTTGTAGTCTCACTGGAGATGTGGGTCTATGTGAAAAGAGGTGACAACATAACGAAGAGTATCTGAATCTCTAGAAGTCTGTATTATCTGAGATCAGAGTAGGGTCTGTTTCTAAGATCCTGGGTCACAGAAGAAGGCATCATGAAAGAAAAAGTTTAAGGGGCCTCTTAAGGTAGTGTGGGATGTAGGGGGGTAAAAATGTGACCTGGTGGGTGGGTGAAAGCTACAAAGCTGGGAGAGGCATTCTGTTTTGAGGGGACGTGTTTGCCTGGAGCTCAGGGTTCATGAGGAATGTTAAGAGGAAGCTGAAGAACTATATCAGATGCCCTTGAATTCTAGTTCATGGCATTGGAGCATTTTATGATGTATGGATAGACTCTGGTGGTAGTTTGTAGATGGGCGTTTAAAGAAAATTAATCTGTCAGTGTTGTGTGGGAAGACTAGAAGTAGGGGATATATTTAGGAAGCATTTAGCTACCTCTCAAAATTTCATTGTGAGAGTTTAAAAATTTTTTTATTTTTATTTTTCAATCTAAGACCAAAAAAAGACTTCATTGGAGGCCTCTAATTGGGATGAAGAAAAGTTTTCAGAAATAAGTTTTCTTTCTGATTTATTACTTGTGAAAAATAAAGAATGATTGAATCTGGATTGTAGTAGATCTGCATATCTGCAGATCATCTCTGGATTGCATACAGTTTTCAGAGTTAAATGAGAGAGGTGTTCTCATTTGCTGGAAGGTGCTCTAAGACCTAAGGTGCTTCTGTGACAGTGTGTGGGTTGAATGTACCTCTACCCTCAGGGCAGGTCAGAGGGCAATAGCTGGGGAACTATTTGTTGATGTTTAATAGTCTTCCTTGAATAATTAAAAGTCATGAAAGAAAAAAGTGGACAAACAACAGAACGGCCAGAGGAAAGATGAAGAAAGAGAATAAAGACGTAATCCAGAGAAATAGGAAGGAAACTGGAGAATAACAAGGGTGGGAAACTGGAGAATAACAGATAATAGCATACCATCTGAGTCATCATGTTGCAAGTTGAAAGGACAAAGCCAGATCTGCTTTCCTAGTTAAGGAGGGTTTATGATAAAGATTCAAGGGAGAACTAAGGAAGACAGGAAGTGATCTTAATATAGTTAGTCCCTTTTTGCTTGTTTGGATGCTTTATTGCCCAGGCTAGAATGCAGTGGTGCAATCATAGCTCACTGTGGCCTCAAATTCCTGGGGCTCAAGTGATCCTCCCGCCTCAGTTTCCCTAATAACTGGGACTATAGGTGTGAGCTACCGAGCCTGGCTAGTTAGTTCTTGTCCATTTATTCAACACAAGTTAACAAGTTTTTATTCTGAGGAAAACTAAGCAGTTGGGATACTTGGGTTAAGGGAGCAGTGTTTGCAGAGGCATGAAGGTGTGGACAAGCAGGGTGTCCGTACGGTACTGCAAGTATTTAGAAATTGCTAGAGCAAATAAAAGTTACAAGCTGGCTACCTACAGAAGAGTGGCATTTGGCTGGAACAGAGTTTTGTTTTTTGCTTACATTTATGTTAGCTGTCAGTGCTATAATTGGATTTCATACAAAAATACTTGCTCCATTTATTAAATACCATATAAGAAATCATACCAAAACTCAGTGGTTTAAAATTTAACCCCTTTTTAGTTCCTTATTTGATTATCTCTCACAGTTCTGGTACTTGACTGGGCTCAGCCAGGAGACACTCATTCAGGGTCTGCACGTGGTTGCAGTCAGGTTGGCTGGGATTGGTGTCATCTTGAAAGCTTCCACCCACATGTTTGGTGGTCAATGGGACTGTGCGGGAGCCATCAGCCAGAACCACATGTGGCCTCTCCTTGGGCCTAGGGAATGTATCACAGAGACAGGAAGTGAAACTCTCAGCTTCTTAAAGCTTGGGCCTGGAAACTGTCACTGTTTATTGGTCAAGCAGTGTTATGGGCTAAATTGTGTTCCCCCCGAATTCATATGTTGGAGTTCTAATCCCCAGTACCTCACAATGTGAAGTGTTGAAGTTCTAATCCCCAGTACCTCATAATATTTGAAGGTAGGTCTTTAAAGAGATGATTGAGTTAAAATAATGTTATTAGGGTGAGTCTTAATCCAATATGATCAGTGCTTTTGTAAGTAGAGGAGACTAGGGCACAGAGAGAGATATCAGTTCTGTGCACACAGATGGAGGGATAAGCATGTGAGGACTGTCTGCAAGCCAAAGAGAGAGACCTCAGAAGAAACCAGATTTGCCAACACCCCAATCTGAGATTTCTAACATCCAGAGCTGTAGGAAAATAAATCTCTGTTGTTTAAATGAGGAGTCCTCAGCCCCCATGTCATGGACTGGTACTGATCTATGGCCTGTTAGGAACTGGGCCTCATAGCAGAAGGTGAGTGGCAGGCAGTGAGCACTCCCCACTGCTCTCATTACCGCTTGAGCTCTACCTATTTAGCCACTCCCCACTGCTCTCATTACCGCTTGAGCTCTACCTCCTGTCAGATTAACAGTGGCATACGATTCTCATAGGAGTGTAAACACTATTGTGAACTGCGTGTGCAAGGGATCTAGGTTGCACACTCCTTATGAGAATCTAATGCCTGATGATCTGAGGTGGTGCTGCTAGCACTGGGGAGTGGTTGCAAATACAGATTAACATTAGCAGTGAGGTTTGACTACACAGAGACCGTAATAAATCAATTGCTTGCTGACTCATATCAAAATAATAATTTTATAATAATGATTATTTTGTTACATATCACAGTATAATAATAATAAAAATAAAGTGCACAATAAATGTAATGTGCTTGAATCATCCTGAAACCACCTCCCCCCAACCAGTCCATCGAAAAATTGTCTTCCATGAAACCGGTCCCATCTGATGCCAAAAAGATTAGGCACTACTGGTTTAAGCCATCCAGCCAGCGGCATTCTGTTATGGCAGCCCCAGCCAACTCACACACTCCTGAAGGGTTTTAGGCCTCTCTCACTCCACTCACCCATGCATCCATTCACTTCTCTGGTGACTGCACTGAAGGTTAGTGGCCAGAGGCAGAGTCCAGTTTAGCAGTTCTTTCAATAGTTAGATGAATAGGCAAGTGATGAACAGACATGTAGGAAATGGGAGTAGCAGAGAAAGCAGAGAGTGACTCACTGTGGGAATGTAAACTAGTTCAGCCCCTATGGAAAGCAGTTTGGAAATTTCTCAAGTAACTAAAACTAGATTTGCCATTTGACCCAGCAATCCTACGGCTGGGTATATATACCCAAAGCAACAAATCGTTCTACCAAAAAGACCCTTGCACTTGTGTGGTTATCGTAGCACTATTCACAATAGCAAAGACATGGAACCAAATCTAGGTGTCCATCAACAGTGGACTGGATGAGGAAAATATGGAATACTACACAACCATAAAAAGAATAACATCATGTTCTTTGCAGCGACATGAATGCAGCTGGAGGCCATTATTTTAAGTGAATTAGTGCAGAAACACAAAACCAAATACCACATGTTCTCACTTATAAGTGAAAGGTAAACACTGTGTACATATGGACATAAAGATGGGAACAAAAGATACTGGGAACTCCTGAAGGAGGATGGGGCCAGTGAGACTCAACACCCTTTGAGGCCAAGAGATTTATTAGAGCAGCAGCTACAGAGAGAGGGAAGAAGGTCTGTAATCGACTGGTAGGGAAGGGGGAGTGAGAGAGCGAGGGCGAGAGAGGTCTGTATTTATTGGTTTGGGAGGGGGTGGCAGTGCTCTATCGCAGCCTGGCGGTGCCAGCTTAGGGTCTTTATTGGAGGGAGCTATGAGGTAGTATTCCTATAGGGAGATAATATTTGTGTAGAGGTTTAAGTTTCGCGCGCGCGGGAAGAGCAGGAATTTAGGGCCTTTGTTGTCTTTGTTAGGTTCCATATAGTGTTTTAGCGCCATCTCGGGAGACGCCCTTCTGACTGTTCCCTGTGCCTTTCAACTCCAAAGAGGAGGGGGAGGAGAGGGTCAAGGGTTCCAAAACTATCTGTTGGGTACCATGTTCATTATTTGGGTTATAAGTTCCGTAGAAGCCCAAATGTCACCAACACATAATCTACCCTCTAAAAAACCTGCACAAGTACCCCTGAATCTAAAATAAAATTTAAAAAACAATGTAAAATTGGCGGTATCTGGTGGTCAGAAATGTGAGATGAGGACATTCCCCAGAGGGAAAGGCCAGTGAATACCAGATGGAGAGTAAGGAGGTTCCATGGAAGAGGAGAATCAGTTGGCACCATTCCCATAGTATCCTTCATTGGTACAAGTTTATGTTAAGCTGAAGTCATACAAAGACATGTATGGGTGTGCCCCAGAAATTAGAGCCCATATTTTACTCTTTTCCTTCTAGGAAAGGTGAGCTAAGGCTCTTTTTGAATTGGTTGAATGGCAAAGGCCATTCTCTCCTTTTCCAGATAGTCCTTTGCCAAGCACACCTATCACATGGGACTTGCTAGGTGTCCTTCTGGGCTGGGCTCTGAGCCCACAGATATATCCAAGATCCAGGGGCAGAGATCGAACTTCCTCTGCCTTATTGCTGCTGCCACCAAGCCTGCTCAAAGCATCCTCAACACCCCCATCCTCTAGCTGACATTGCTGTCAGTCAAAGCCTGTTAATAAGACACCACTGCAGAACAACTATAATAGCAAAACCATATACAGTCTATGGGACAATATTTGAGCCAGGAAAATGGAATAATTTAGAATTTATGATCTTTCCCAATAAAAGCTAAAGTTGACATACGCTTTAGAAATGGGGAGGAGGTAGGAAAAATAACCAATTGAGTAGACAGGGTTTCAAGAGGATGCTTACCTCCTCCAGGAAAGGAAGTGTTTTCCAATGCTTCAAAAGGATCATTTGCATATAAACAAAGCCCGGTGGGCTGAGGCCAGCATGGTTCAAGCTGCCGATTTAGAGCTAATTGTAAGTCATTTTTCTTCTTTAAAGCAGTTCTTCCAGTGCACCTCTCCTGCTTTGATGCTGACTACACTTGAAATTAAGGAAATCACATTTCCTCATTCACAGACATCATTCCAGACTTTCTTAATTTAAGCAGGTCTTCTTTCTCAAATACTGGAATATAAATTAGGAAGGAGGAAAAAAAATGGATGAAAAGAATTGACAAAACTTTAATTGTAAATGAGTATTGCTTGATTTGTTCTCCCCATTATTCTGCCTCCTTTAATATCTATTTGCTCCTCAAAAACCTGAGCTGGGTGCAGTGTGCTGGGTCTACATGAACGAGTTTCAGCCAGCCACAGTGATCCTCTCCCAAATTGGATCTCTGGCAAGCTGCAAATCCCCTATGTCTTACGTGGCAACTGTATAGCGATTTCTTTCTTCCTAAAAGATGCACATAAATGATGTATTCTGATTAAAAGGGGGAGAAAAAGTCAGAGTTTTTTTTTTCACTTAAGATTACAAAATCTTTCACTTGCTTTGTGCACATCCACAATGCTGCTGCTGTTTTCTTTTCCTGATCCTTAGACTCCTGGTCAGGCACTTCCATTGTAAGATTTGAACAAGAGAATGACTGCTTGAATCACTACTCTGGGCACAAACAGCCCTCAAGCTCTCTCCAGGTTTCTTCCCCCCTTCTCATATCTGCTTCAACATTTCATCTCAGCATGCAATGTGTCTAAAATGGCTCTGATGTAATTACTTACAATGATACCTCTCTGGCGAAGCCTGTAATTCCCTCTTGATTAAGATGGAGATATTGATTTGGCTGGAATTGCATGCAAATAAACCGTGACATCAGGAGAGGTGTAGTTTTTCAGTCTGCCAGTGTGTTTGTGATTTCGGCTTAGTAGTCAAGTTTCCCCCACCCATATGGTTTGACTACAACATTTATTTAGATTAATAACTGTCTACTAGGCTCAGATGGAAACTATAGTCATCAAAAGTCCTCATCTGGACCCTTTGTTTAGGTTGTGCCTATCAACCCCGCTATCTCTGCTCTTACATTTATCAGAGTAATTGAAGAGGAATGGGTCTCCCCATGGCCAAAAGGTCACGGCACTTAAGAGAGAGACAGGTGGAGGAGGCAACTGAGAAAATATTTTAAGGCAGGGAGGTTTCTGGGATTGCTCATGAGCAGCACTTCCTTTGTGTCTCGCATCTCAGTGTGGCTGCAGTGGTCGCTGCTGCTCTCTGAGTGTCGCAATGCTGGTCAAGGATGACAAGAAAAAGATAGATGCTGGAAACTTGGCCAAGAGAACAAATCTGAAAGCAAGACCAAAAAGAAAAAGTGGTTCAAAGGCAAAGTTTGGGACAAGCTTAATAACCTAGTTTTGTTTGACAAAGCTATGTGTGACAAACTCTGGAAGGAAGTTCCCAACTCTAAGCTTCTAACCCCAGCTGAAGTCTCTGAGAGACTAAAGATTCACAGTTCCCCAGCTAGGGCAGCCCTTCAGGAGCTACGTAGTAAAGGACTGAATAAACTGGCTTCAAAGTTTAGTAATTTACACCAGAAATACCAAGGCTAAAGATGCCCGGCTGCTGGTGAAGACGCATGGACAGGTCCAACCTACTGTACATTTGGAAAAATAAAGCTATTAAATAAAAAAAATTTTAGCCGGGCTTGGTGGCTCAGTCTGTAATCCTGCACCTTTGGGAGGCTGAGGTGAGTGGATTGCCTGAGCCCGAGGGTTCAAGACCCGCCTGGGCAGCGAGACCTCATCTCTACAATAAATCAAAAAATCAGCCGGGCGTGGTAGTGCATGCCTGTAATTCCGGCTACTTGGAAGGCTGAGGCGGAAGGATCGCCGGAGCCCAGCAGGTTGAGGCTGCGGTGGCTGGGAGTGGCCACTGCACTCCAGTCTGGGCAACAGAGTGAGACTCCAACTCAAAAAAAAAAAAAAAAAAAAAAATTTTAAGGCAATGGGATGATGTGATAATTGGTCACCAAAGAAGAGTCTGTACTGCATTCCCCAGTCGTGTGTTGAGGGATATAGTCTTTTAAGTAAATGACATTAGTTTGCATTTATTTGGAACAAAATTTGCAGCTATGGATCTTTCCAAGCATAGGAAAAAATGCTTTGGGAAGGCATAACTATTCCTACTTCCCAAACAGACTTTGTGCTACCTGGAGTTTTAGCCTGAGAGGATCAGGCAGAATGAGTGCTACTGAAGGCAGATCTGGGGACACTGGGTTGGCAGAGATTCCCTGCAATATCCCCTTGGAAGTGTGTAATCCAAATAAAACTGGTGTCTGAATTTAAAGGGATGCTTTTGTGGGTGTGTGGATATGTTCTGAGTTTTGGAGACTAAAGAGACGTAACAACTAAAGGCAATATCTGATCCTAGGTTGAATCCTGTTGTGGGGAAGAAAAAAGACATTATAGGTCAAAGAATAAAATTAGAATATGGGAAATACATTAGGTAAAATTATTACATCAATGTTAAAACTGCTAAAGTTGACAAATGTAGTGAGAAATTAAAATTAGGAAAACATTCTTATTAGAAAATATATATACTATATACAACTTATCCTTAAGTGATTCAAAAATTGTATGTTTATGATGTTTATCTCTATCAATCTCTATCAGAGAGAGAAAAGAAGAACAAATGATAACCAAGTAAAATGTTGACAGTAGATGAATTTGAGTAAAGGGCATAAGGGTGTTCTTTTTTCTATCCTAGTGATTTTTCTGTGTTTGAAATTAATTCTAAATAAAAAGTTTAAAAAAGAGAAAGAATGCCTTTAAAAGTGTGACCCAAAGCTTATCTGAGTCAAAGTGCTTTTGCCATGTGGTAGGTAAAAATTCTGACTTTACTTTTTTGGTGTCATTGAACAAGTATTCTTGTGCTACATCATTCCCGTTTTCTTTCTTTCTACAGACAGTTAACTAGGAGAAGACACCAAATCTCACTTATTGATGAGACAGACATTGAACTATTCAAGGTGCACTGCAAGAACAGATGTATTTTGCTAAAGTTAAAATCCTGATTGAATGAGAGAAATATTAGTCATGAATGTGCATGCATGCACATGTTTACTTTGCTGCCAGGAATATTGTAGAAGTCCACTGGCTAATCTTTCTTTTTCCTCTCCACCAGACTCCCTCCTAGCAGTTGGACTGCCTTCATCTAATGTTGGTTTTTTCTCGTGGTTTCCTTGTTCAAGGCAGTTGGAATCCCATTGCTTTTCATGCTTTGTCCATTCTCATCCCGAATCTTCTATCCCTCCTCATACTTCATCCCAAAATAGAACTTCCTTCCATTTCTGCTAATTAGTCCAAATGAAACTTTATACACCTTAACTAACCAAAGCTCTCTGATTGCTTTTATTTTCCTCCTTTTGCATAATATGACTTTTTCTGACAACTTATGAAAATAATGCATGTTGTTCATATAAGATTTGGAAAATACAGAAAAGTACAAAGAAAGAAAATGAATAAATCACTGACAATCCCACCATTCAAGATAAACACTCTTAATATTTTTATATATTTCCTTTCCTCTTTTCTATGCATATATTAATATTTGTATGTGTAAGTAGATTATATGTTATATAAGATCTCCCTTTTTTCACTTGACTTTTAATTGTAATGTCACTAAATGTTATTTTAAAAAGTGATTTATTTATTTTTGAATCAGAGTCTCACTCTGTCACCCAGGCTGAAGTACTGGACTCAGGAGAGTCTTCCATCTCAGCCTTTCAAGTTGCTGGAACGACAGGTGAGCACCACCATGCCCCGCTAATTTTTTAATTTATTGTAGAGCTAAGGTCTTGCCATGTTGCCCAGGCTGGTCTTGAACTTCTGGGCTCCGGCAATCCTCTTGCCTTGGCTGCTCAAAGTGCTGAGATTATGGATGTGAGCCACTGAGCTCAGCTTAAAAAGTGATTTCTAATAGTTGCATAATTTTCAGTTATGTGGAGGAAACCTCAGTTTATATCCAGCTATAATGCAATATGGTGGCTACAAGGGCTATTTACACCTTAGTCTAATTGATTGGTGCATCTGCAATTATATGTTGGTCTATTTGTTTTCGATTGGTTGGTATTCCATTCTGATTGGCTGGCATGTTGGTTATAATTGTAAATTGGCTGGTACTAAATATTTTGAACATCACCTGTGATTGTACTGTCACAGAGTTGACCTTTTCTCTATCACTAGACTTTTAAGTTGTATTAAATTCATGTTATTAAAAGTAAATCTACTAAAATCCAAAACAAAAGAAGAAATAAAAAACAAAACTCACCTTTTCTTTTTCCTATAAATGGCTGATAACTCCTCTGGTTAAATTTCTCAAAATGCAATAACAGGTTAAAGATATGATAATTTTAAAGGTTTTGATGCATATTGCCCTGCAGAAAGATTGGATTCATTCACAATATACTCCTGCCAAGAGCACATGGGTTACCCTGAACACTGCAAGCCTGAATATTATCATTTTAAAAAAGATCTTTGACAATCTGGTAGTTTAAAAATGATGTTTGCTTTAATTTGTATTTCTTTTGGTTATGTTTTTAATGTGAGCGTTTGAATATTTTTTAGAATGTGCCTTACCATTTTTCTCTGCTCATTTTTCTGCTCTACATTTCATCAATGTTTCTAGTTTCTCTCTTGACTCTTTTTGTACGTGACAGCTGTTCCCTCACTGATTGCCAGGATTTGTTTGGCTATTTTCCTTGGCAAGGCTAGTGCCACTTTCTTCCTTTGCAAATCCAGTTGCAAGCCTCCTAAAGCAGGTCCTGAGTTGAAAAAGATTGTTTTTGTATTTGTGGGTGGGTTATGTAGAGTATTTGCATTGCTTTCTGTGCATGTGTTGCTGCCTCACCTATAATCTCAGTTCTCCAAGGACAAGGTCTTTGCCTTTTAATAAAAATAATTGTTTGAAACCGATTTGATTACCTATTGATGTGTAACAAACCATCCCCAGACTTAGAGATTTATAACAACAACTTATTATCTCTCATTTTTTTTGTTTTGTTTTGTTCTTGAGGTCTCTCATGTAGTTGTAATCAGATGGTGGGAGAGACAAGTCATCTAAAGGCTTGACTGGGCTAGATACCCAAGATGGCTTCTTGTCTCACATTTCTGACTCCTACTGGAACAGTTAAGGCTGTCTGGATCTCTCTCTCTCTCTCTTTCTTACGTAGCTTGTTTGTATGGCTAGCTGGGACTTCCTCAAAGCATGGCAGTCTTTAGGATATTGAACTTCTTACTTGGTGGCTGGCTTCTCCCAGAGCAAGCATTACCAAGAGATCAAGTAGAAAGATGTAGACTTCTTATGACCTAGTCTTAGAAATCATGAAGCATCGTGTCAGCCACATTCTATTGGTCAAAAGAGTATCACAGGCTCTCAAAAGTGAGTGCCCATATTAAACAGGAGGGGACTCCATAAGCGTGTAGATACCTGGAGGCATGGTTGGAGAGACATCTTTGGAGACAAGCTATCGCAGGTACCTAGTATTTGTTGTGTTGGGTACATATGTAGCATTTGATAAATTCGTATGCAATGAACAACCTAGAAACTGGAGATAAATTGTTTTCTGAAAAAGCCATTTGACCTTTAATTTCCTTTGCTGGTGGATGTGGGGGAGTGGGTGGTAGGAGGGAGTGAGCCATGAAAAATGAGATGTAGGCATGGCTGCAATCTAATCTCGAAAAAGCAAGCAACCTTGAAGAAATTCACTTATGAGAATAAATATATCCTATTGACAACTTTCTTCCAAGATTCTTGTTTTTAGTTATCTGACCAATATTTTTCTATTTATCCTCATTCTCTGCTTCTGAGTAAGGAGATAGCTGCACTGCTAAATCCCCAATCATACATGCTGTTGTTAAAATGTTATAAATTTACTTCAATGCCATTGCATTTCCTTATCTGATTCACGTGGTTTTGAAGTTTGGTTTTGCTTATAGTGACGACCTTCCTCTTACAAGAGACCTAGATCTCAAAGTTTGTTTCTGAGTATGGATTGAGGGAAGGGGCAACCATTGTGTCTCTGACTAACTCAGTCAGTGATATTTCTGGTCAGTCTGCTTTGGGCTAATGTATAAAACCGATCCATTCACTTCCCACACAATAACTACTTCATCTGATAGCATTCAAATAGATAGCACATGTTGCTTTAAGATCTCATTAATTTAGCTAAAAATTATTGCTCATTTGCTGTATTTAAGATTATACCACATGCTTTCCAGAAGCTTCCACGGGAGAGGAGAGAAAAGACACATATACTTAGATACAAAGCAGCCTTTACTACATATAGATGACATAGATGAGAAATACTATGGGGGTTCAGAGTAGGAAGAAATTATTCAGACTAGGGTGGCATTTCTTGGCTTTTGAATAGTTTTGATAGATGAATTTGTCTTATTTGAGAGCTAAAAACAATCCTAACACAGAGTCCAACACAAGTGGAAAAGGAATAAAACTTTGTTTCTCTAGCAGCATTTTCAAAGCATGCTTAGGCACATGGAGAGACCAAAGAGGATTAACCCCTTCTTGCCCTCTAAACAGAAACCAGACACCTGGGGGAAGGAGCCTCCCTGCAGCCTGAGGAAGGCTGCCTCCTTTCCACTTGGGCCAGTATTTGAAACAGCAGTAGGTCTGGTGGTTTCGCTGCAGTAGATTTTAGGTCCCCTGATGGGTGGGGGAGGCCTGGCAGAGGAACAGTCCCAGCACACTTTGGGGAACAGAGGCTCAAGTATTCATTGGGGGACCTTGAACAGCACACATCAGTTTCAGTTCCGGAGCCTGCAAGGTTCTTAGTAGAGAAGCAGTTTATGTATCACAGCATACTTTTCAAGTCCGAATAATCTCACCGTCCCATCTGGAGCTAGCTTCTAACTGGGTTTAGGGGATTTGGAAGGGATTTGAGGTGGGTGTGGTTTTGGTGTCTCGGTTTCTAGGAAATAAAACAATCCTTTTCTTTGATCTTTAATGTGATTCAGATCAGCATCTTCTTGGCATGAAGGCTTTTCTGTGCAGCAGTTTGCTGTGAGGTTGTGAGTGTAGCAACTCAGGACCTCAGTTTTATGTTTTTACTCTCTGTCACCAGCAGACTGAATTCTGAGTGGGAAGCTGGGGGATTCTGAGCTCAACCTTTGACTCCGAAATTGCCCAGGAGGTTCAAATCCCAACTTAAATCTTGACTCCTCAGGTAATTAGGTCTCTTCCTTTATCTGTAAATGATGGAGGGGAATAGGCCTTCTTTAACATTTGGTAAATGAAAAAAATGGCAGGGATTTAAGAAAGTACTTATAACTGGTGACTGGATGGTCAGAAGCCACACTTTGGAATAGTCACCTGATCCCAAATGGTGCACATCGTACTCTCTAGAGGGAAGTAGAAAAGCAAGAATCAAAGAAACTGGGGACAAAGGAATGTACAATAAACTTCCTTGCAAACCACAGATTTGGTTCATCCCAATGTTCATCATGAATCTGATTGTGGCAAGTTCTATTTTTCATGTACTCCATGATGCATGGATTGAAACAGAACTTTGGGGAAACAGAAATCCTATCATATATTGATGCTGTCTTTTTTCCTCAGTTGTGGCCTCATAACACATTTTAACTACAGCTAAGAAAGAAGAGCATGTTTTTACATAATAACCAAAATAAAAGTCTAGGGCAGATTATTAGATATTTTTAAAAATCTGTAAAGATTCAATACAAGAAAAAGAAAAATTTCTGTTGTTAAGGAAACACAAATTTTTGCTTAATCAATGGAACTAAACAGGTTTAACAACAATATTGACAGAATTAGACTGCAGTGGTTCTCAGAGTTCAGTGGGCACAAGAGCTTCCATGCAAACTTGTTAAAGATGTTGGATCCCAGAGATTCTGATTCCACAAATTCATTTTGAGGACAAAGGATGAGAATTTTAAGTAAGCACCCCAGCTAACTCTGATACTCTGGGATCCACACATTGAGAAAAGTAGACTAGAGTTCTAAATCAAAACTTGATCTTCTGTGAAAAAGTGCCAAAATAGAGATTCAAAATTCAGATAGTTTCAACCATAATCGAGATCAGTCCCTAAAATCTTCCCAATATTTTCCCTGAGTTAAGCAATCTACTAGTTAAGGAATGTATTTGGCTGTGTGTTACAGAAATCTGAAAAATAGTGGCTTAAACTATAAGGATTTTTTTTGGAGAGGGGTATGGATAAATGGAAAGTCTTGAGATAGGCAATCTAGGTGTCATGGGTTGAATGGTGTTTCCCTCACTCCCCACTTCCACAAAAAAATGTTCATGTCCAAATCCCTGAAAATTGTAAATGCTACTTTATTTGGAAAAAGGTTATCTTCAGGTGTAATTAAGTATCTTGAAATCATCCTGGGTTACCCTAGTGGATCCTAAATCCAATAACAAGTGTCCTTATAAGAATGAAGCAGGGAGATTAGACAAACAGAAGAGAAGAAATGTGACTACAGAGACAGAGAGTGGAGTGATGCGGCCACAAGCCCAGGGACAGCTGCTAGAAACTGAAGAGACAAAGAATAAATTCTTTCCCAGAGCACCCAGAGGGAGTGCAGTCCTGCCCAGTTGTGGACTTCTAGCCTTCAGAACTGTGAGGGAGTATATTTCTGTTGTTCTAAGTCACCAAAATTCTAATAATTTGTTACTGCAGCTTCACACCCCAGTGTTGGTATAGAGGCTCCACCAAGGACCACATTTCTTGTCTTTCTGCTCAGTTATCCTTAGCATGGGCTTGTTACCTCATAGTCATGAGATGGTTGTTCCTTCTCCTGTATGGTGTCTGCTTTCAGGCTGCAAACAGAAGAAAGAACAAAGGGAAAGGCATGGTCAGAAACCACACTTTGGAATAGTCACCTGATCCCAAATGGTGCACATCGTACTCTCTGGAGGGAAGTTGAAAAGCAAGAATCAAAAAAATTAGGGACAAAGGAATGTACAATAAACTTCCTTGCAAACCACAGATTTGGTCCATCCCAATTTTGTTTGCCTCTATTTCAGCATTCCTTGAAGCTCACCTAGTAATTTTTTTTTTTTTTACTAACTCCTTGGCCAGAACTGGATGAAACAACCACCCAACCTGCAAGAGAAGCTTGGAAAAGTACTTAAAAAAAGAAAAAGTTGGATAAACTGTCACACTCACATATTGGAGTTTTATTAGTAAAGAGAAAGATAGATGGATGGATATTTGAATGACAATCAGAAAACTCTGCCAAGGCAAGTGTGCCCAATATACCCTAGTATCCTGGTACCATGACTTTTCTTCGGAATATGGACAGTGAGAAACTGAGACTGGTTGGTCAGAGTTACCTGAAAACACTAAGTGAGAAGCAGAGATTCCTTCTTGGCCAATCCTTGGTGATTAAAACTTTCATATCATAAATTGGCCAACCTAAGGTAAAGGAGCTTCTGAGACTTTATTTCATACTTAAACTTTTTTTTTTTTTTTTTTGAGTTGGAGTCTCACTCCGTTGCCCAGACTGGAGTGCAGTGGCCGCTCCCGGCCACCGCAGACTCGACCTACTGGGCTCCGGCGATCCTTCCGCCTCAGCCTTCAAAGTAGCCGGAATTACAGGCATGTGCTACCACGCCCGGCTGATTTTTTGATTTATTGTAGAGATGAGGTCTCGCTGCCCAGGCGGGTCTCGAACCCGCGGGCTCAGGCAATCCACTCACCTCAGCCTCCCAAAGGCGCGGGATTACAGGCTGAGCCACCGAGCCCGGCTAACTTTTTTTTTTTTTTACCCCAAACCGGCAAGTTTATTGCCTATTACTCACAAGTTTGCACACCTGGACCCCTAGAATTATTCATAAAAGCATCTCTTTTAAACAATTTGTTTCAAAACAATATAATTTTTAAAATTTGTTTTCTATAAATTAAGAGATAATGGGCTAATGAGGTTGAAAACAACAGGGCAGTTCTTTCCCAGTGGTAGGAGTTTAGAAAGGACCGACTGTAGCTAAGGAGTTTGTGTTTATTAGAATTAAAGTTTGACTTTTTTGACCATCCTTTGGCTGATAAACACTCAGGTTTCCAAAGAGGCCATCGCAGTGGTGATAGGAGCTCTGGCCTCATCATAGCTGAACTGTAAGCAAAACCATCCAGCCAGTTCCCTGCCATAGACAATGGTTGCCAGTGGACTTTGTTGCCTTCATTTCCTGTTTTGACAGCCATGTTACTTTGCTGCAGAACATACTTACGTGAAACAGGATTCCTTGAGCCAAGCTTTTACATGGAGCATTCTCAATGGGAAGACATTTGCCAATGTTTGTAGACATTTGTGGTTCTCACAACTAGGGGGGTAGGTGTGGGTGGGAGAAGGCACAACTGGTGTCTAGAGATTAGAGACAATAAACATTCTACAATGCACAGAAAAGAGCTCTACAACAATTTTCTAACCATAGATATTGATGGGGTTGAGGTTGAGAAGCAATACATTTTAGAGTAAAAATTTTAAAAACCTTTAAATTAAAAATAAACAACCCCTTTTCTAATATCCTTCCAATTCTTCCATGAAGGCAAAGAGGCAAGAAAGAGCCAAGTTGACTGCTTGCTTTGAATGGAATTATTATTATTATTTTATCTGAATAAGGAAGATACTGTCTATGGCTATGCTATCTGGATGCTATCTGGATGTGCGCAATTTCGTCAGAATGAGAAAGATTCCATTTCTAGATAAGATAATGGTAGGTAAAGTTTTAAAAAAAATAGTTATATTTTCACAGTATTTTTTTGCTTGATTTTTGTATAGCTTTTGTTGTTGTTGTTGTTTTGCTGTTGTTGTTCAGACTGGAGTGCAGTGACACCATCATGGCTCACTGCAACCTCAACCTCCTGGGTTTCTTCCATCTCAACCTTCCCAGTAACTGGTACTATAGGCATGCACCACCATGTCTGACCAATTTATTTACTTTTTTGTTTTGTTTTGTAGAGATGAAGTCTCTCTATGTTGCCCAGGCTGGTCTTGAACTCCTGGACTCAAGCAATCCTCTTGGCCTCCCAAAGTGCTGGGATAACAGGCATGAGCCACCATGCCCGGCCCGACTTCTGTATAAGTTTTATATGGAGAACATCTGATGTTGCCACAAATCTCTTAGTCATCCTGACAGCACTCCCTTGGAGGCAGATGGCTGAGAGCAGCGTGTAAGGATCTTCCGATAAGCCCCACATTATCTACCGACAATCAAAAGAGGAAGATTTGCTTCCTATTCAGAGAAAGTATTATAATGTACTTTGAGCCAGGCAGTTACTAGTAATTATGAGTGCATCAGCACATATTGGTCAAAGGGGTAAGACTATTGCACACTATACTCATACATTTTTTAGAAAATTTGTGTAACATCATGAACTAATGGTGTTAATCTATATGTTGTGGATTTCCCCCCCCATTTACTGGCCTCTATAGTTCATGTCCAAATGAGGATCTTTTCAGTAGATTAACTTAAACTCTAAGGGAGATAACACTACTATCTGAAGTATTCTGAGCAACCATGGATGGCTTCATCTTGTAAGCTTCAATTAATTTATTAAAAAAAGCCGGGCTCAGTGGCTCAGGCTGTAATCCCACGCTTTGGGAGGCTGAGGTGAGTGGATTGCCTGAGCCCACGGGTTCGAGACACGCCTCGGCAACTTGGTGAGACCTCATCTCTACAATTAAAACAACAACAACAACAAAAATCAGCTGGGCATGGTAGCACGTGCCTGTGATTCCGGTTACTCGGAAGGCTGAGGTGGAAGGATCGCCGGAGCCCAGTGGATCGAGGCTGCAGTAGCCGAGAGCGGCCACTGTACTCCAGTCTGGGTGACAGAGTGAGACTCCAACTCAAAAAATAAATAAATAAATAAATAAAAAATAATAATTTATAAAACAAAGCTGATTTCCAACGAGCTGATTGCATATGAATCAAATAATGTTCCTTGAGAGTTTTCAAGTTGTTTTATCATCTTTCCACTCTAGCTTTTCTCCATAGTCCTCCAGGATTAGTAGGCAGACAACGCAATCAGATGCTTATTAATAGTTACACCTACTTGAATGCTCCAAGAGAAAAAATTGGTGAAAACATCTGTGAAGAATCCAGTCCTTCACTGCCTGGAGGGATTAACCACATGAGAAAACCTTATGAATCATGTTTATTCCTCTTTCAGGCACTATTTGTATCCAAGCTTTGCATGGGCCTGAATTAAATAGATAAATTTCTTTTCCTGAGTATTGTTATTTACATAACTCTCTGGACCTTGGAGTTAAAGCTCACAAAAGTCAATACATAAATGTCCTTTTTAAGCTTTTTAAAATTGTAGATGATCTTTGTCTACACTAGAACATTTTTGCATTTTGAAAAGAGGTCTATTATATGTCTGCTTTTGCCTATAAAACATAACTGAAATTGGCTAACTGCTTGATGATTAAGACTGAATTCTCTCCGGGCAGATTTAAATCCATTCGAGTCTCTGACCCATGGTCAAGAAATGCAAATACATCCTATGTGAGCTTGTATGGAAAATCATTCTTGCACGAGTATGTGGAATTGATTTTGTTTGTTTCCTGATCTATTCTTTTCTATTTCTGCTATTTTTTCTATCTCTGCTCCCTCTTTTCTCCTTCCTGTCTTATTACTCACCATTTCTGTTAACCTATTGACCTGATGTTGAGGGAATTCCCAGCTTTGAAAAAACAGACTACATTGCTGCTTCTGAAAGTTGTAGAGGGGCTTGCTCAGCCATGCTTTGACTCTGAGTTAAAAACAGTTAAGCTTTGGGGGTGTTTGGTTTGATGGGAAAGCTTTCTTAAATCCATAGTATTTTGCATCCTTGGGTTGTCTTAGAAATGCCCACGTGGAAATTTTACAGCTCAGTTATTTGAAAGAAATGAAACAGTTTGTGCTGATTTAGGACATCTGTTCTCTAATTAACCATACAAAGACTGTATCTTACTCCCTACTACTTCCATCAGAGAAAGATTTTTGCAATTTTCCCAGCTAAAACCATGTAATTGGGCAAATCATTTAACCTTTATTGGCCTATTTCCTTATCTACAATATGAGAGATATTGCGCTGTGACTACTAATGTTTTTTCAAGGTCTAAAATTATTTGATTCTATGATATTTTTATTCCATGTGCAGATTACCCTTTGTGGAAGTGAAGTTGAAGGTTTGTGGCACACATATTTAAAAATCCATCTTACAGACCTTGGATAATATTCCAGCTCCTCACCACTTACATATTATATGAATTTGAACTACTCATATGCATAAACCTCTCTGAGCTGGGTTCTTTTATCCATAAAATGGGGATAGTATAACTTATCTAATAAGATTCTTATGAGAATCATAAAACGTAATTTTCTATGGTGTCTGAAATAGTGCCTGGCACTTAGTAGATGCTCAATAAATGTTAATTCCCTACTTTTTCTGGTGCCTTGTAACAAAACTCTCTTAAATGCCCTGGTTTCTTCCAAGTCTGTGAATTGTTCCTCATCAAATAGACATTATTGGCATGGCTGTCCCTCTTTATTAAGAGAGGGCCAAGTGGGACAAGGTGAAATCCAACCCTAGTGGTCTGTCTTTTGCTGCAGACATAACTTCCTCATATTTATCATTAAGAGGTCTCAGCAGTAAAAGCAATTTGGGATTTAACAGGAAAAAGCTATCAGCCAGATTGACTCCTGTCAAAGGTTCCATTTCAATAAACATTTACAAGAAGGAAGCTTGATAAGTGTGGCCCCGTTCCAAGAAACGTGTGGCAATGGCAGCTTTGTGTCTGGCATTAAGATCTTTTCAGGTTATTTTATCATTCTGCATTAGTTTCCCTCCAGTATGGAGAAACTGAAACCGATAGCCTATGAATAAGTTTTTGGATAGCGACGCAGCCTCCTTTTAACCAAAGAAAATAGTAACAAAGGAAGAAATATCCTTCTAAAATAAGACAGACTTCTTTCTGCACTTAAGGCCTAGAAATTCTTGCCTTTTTGCTGAAGATGGACCATCTTTCATACTAGTCAAACATAGAAGAGATTTATTTTGGCCAAATAAAGTTTGATTTGTCCAGGCATTGCTATGCTGTTGGAATTTTAGAATTCTGGAACTGAAAGAGAATATGAAAATGATTGTCTGAATCCTTTTTCCTCCCCAGTTTGAAAGTGAATGGTGTGGACACACCTGGGATGTTAGTCTAGCAGACCAAGACCCAGACTAGAGAGTGGTATTTAAGGGTAAGCCAAACTCAGCATCCTTCTAGGGGAACCAAAAGACAAAACAGCAACCACCTAATCAATAGGGTAAGAGGTGGTCTGGAGATGGACCCCAGAGATGGGAAACAAAAAAGGAGCTGGAAGAAATCAAGGAGAGCCCTGGACAGCACACCCAAGAGTGGGGATACACGTGCCTTATAGTTGGCAGGTGCCTAGGGCATGGGAGGGTCAGGCTGCTTGAAAATCCAGGTAGATAGTATAGTCAATTCCTTCATTTTTTTTTAGAAGAGAAAACTGCTGCACAGGGAAGTTAAGAGATAATGTTAACATTGACACAGCTAGTGGGTGGCAGAAAGAAGTAGTTCTGGGGTTTCCAGATGTCTTGTCTCTCTTCCTATAACTTATTTTTCTTTGATATTTAGTTCATGAGCTCCCATTTACACTTGTAACATTCTGTTTATTACAGTGATTCTATTTCATTTACAAATTCTTGTTTAAGCTGAGTAGAGGATGTTACTCTGCTCAGGGTAGCCTATCTCTTTTTTATAAGACTATGTTGTTGTTAAACAGTGTATATTCAGTAACCTGCCTATTCAGAAATGCATGCCTATTCAGAAATGCAGAAATGCACTTCATTAAGACAGCAAATTTAGGGCCAAATTGCAGAATAAGATGAACCTTTTTTCAGTTTTCCATTATCCTTTCTCTACAAATTGAAAAGAGGGTTTTATTTTGTTTTTGTCTAGTACTTTTCAGGTGTCAAGGGAAAGTTATAGAAAATTATAAAAAATTCATTAGAATATTTTCCTTAAATAATTTGTGTTAATTAGATTGTGTTTTACTAATGCCAACTTAAAACTTTACATAATAATTTTACACTTATTAATATGTTACTTTACAAAATAAGTAGTTTAGAGAAGTCTGATAAAACATGGGTGAAGTTTATACATGTATTTGCATTTTATTTCTTTGGAAACCACTAAAATGAGAGGGATATAGGGTTAAAAAAGAGAAAAACCTGAAGAACAAAGCTTACAGGTGAGACAACAACACCGAGTGAGAGATGTCCAGATTTGAACAACAGAAGCAGATGTGGATGAGCAGAAACTACTTTGCAGAGTGTAGAACACTGAATCCGATGGGAACTGGAGGAGAAGCCAACAAGAAGCACCCCAGCGTGTGCTACAGAGCCCCGGAAAGGCAAAATAATTGGAATCAACCAGTTATCTCTGAAGGCAAAGGTTGGGAGGGTGGAGCTAAGAACAGAAAATCAATTGGTTGAGTCTCTACCACCTCCAACCCCTGCTACCTCCTGGTTAATAAGAACTGCTACATTTCTTTTATTTTTTTTTTTAATGTTTACAAAGTTTCACTTTACACTTACTATGGGGCCATGTCTCCACACACAAATTGAATTAGGGAAAAATTGGATTTGAAGATGCTTATTTTGGAATTAGTTTAATTGAGTAGACATCTACTGTGTCTACTGTGATGAGCTGATACAAAGATAATGAAGGCACAACCTCCTTCCCTCTGGGTCTCAGAATCTAACTGGTGTGACAGACAGCCCAGTTAATTCTCAATGCAGCAGAATGTGCTCAATGTGTGAGAGGACACAGAGGGAGGTGTCCATGGTCAAGGCTGTGGGAGGTATGGAAGGCCTCAGAAAGAAGGGGGCCTTTGACTAGATCATGAAGTGGCTTGTGACTGGGGAAAGGGAGGTTTCTGAGGAGCAAAGGCCCAGGGGCTTCAAAGAATGTTCTTGGGAATATTGAGCTGTCAGATTGCAACCAATGAGCAAAGTGAGGCATTTTTTAGAAAAAAAGTTACATGGAATGCTTATATTGTGAAATAGATATAGAAGTTTATCACAGTGGATTTGGAGATGAAAAAGAGGATGTTACTCCATCACTCTAACATTGGATATAAAGCTTCAGATAAATGAAAGAGTTATATTTGTATTGCAAGTGGTTTGTTGTTACTATGATCATTCGGTCAGGGGCTTAAAGGGATCTTCTAAGATAAGCAGGCTGATAGTCACAGATAATCTTCTCTCAGGGTGTCATCCCCTGGATATCTTCATCTGGGGGTGACTCCACCAATGGAATTATCAGATACCACGAAAGCCTTGGGAGAGATACCCTGGGGTGTATGGAGCTTAGAGTGGCTTAGTGAGTGGAATGTACTTGGGCAGTCAGATTAATCATAGCCTCCAGGACTCCTTTATCTGGTGTAGTGGACAATAGTAACAGAAAGACAGTGACTAAAGGAACTCTACCACCTATGATGGCGGCCCCTGGAAAGCAAGGGCCATGACATACTTAGCTTGTCATTCCCAGAGCCCACTGTAGAAACCTGTTACCTAGGAATGACTGGTATTAAGTTTATCCTTCTCACTGATAGAAGTTAGTGATGTTCTATCAACTTAGCCTCTCTGTGGCAGTTAACTAATCAATTCAACAAAAAAAATTTTTTTTTGAATCAGCGTCTCACTCTGTCACCCAGGTTGGAGTGCAGTGACACAATCATAGCTCATCACAACCTCAACCTCCTGGGCTCAAGTGATCCTCTTGCCTCATTCTCCCAAGTAGCTGGGACTACAGGTATGTGCTCCCACATCCAGCTAAATTTTTTGTAGAGACAGAATCTCACTACATAGTTCAGGCTGATCTCAAACTTCTGGGCTCAAGCAACTCTCCTGCCTTAGCCTCCCAAAGTGCTGGGTTTACAGGTGTGAACTATCATGCCCAACCAACAAATAATTATTGAGTAGTTTCTATATGCCAGGCACAGTTATTTGAGTTTTTTACTTGCAACAACACTTGCCTCCATGGATCCCATAGGTTTTGTGAGGATGATCTATTTCCTAAATTATTTTGCTAGAAGGCCCCTGAGACCTAGATAACACAGACTCCAGTCACCATATAGTGTTTGCCAGATTTTATGATGTAAAAACTTATTATTTGACTGTTAAGTTCTGAATTTTATTAGCCATTTATAATGATTTATGTTCTACTTATTTACCTAACCATTTGGAGTTGTAAGAGTTGTTTTATAAGCATCATAACTTACTGTCCTGGATTAAGTATTCATTTTTAAAAGTTCCTAGTGTTTGCTGCAAATCTAAGACTTAACCAATGCAAGGTTTATTTTGAAATCACAGCGGTTGAAACGGAATGGTCTTCAATGTCTATGAGGAAAGAGATTTCCCCCCACATTCTAAACCACAATTTATTATTGTTTAAATCAATGCATGACTCTTTGCATACCAGCCTGTGCTTTGGGTCATACGAACTTAACCTTAGAACAAAATCACTTTGTTCAATAAAAAACAGGGCCCCTCCAGTCCTCTGGATCCCTTTCCATGTAATCCATAAGAAAAAAAGTTTATTTGACTGCATGATAACCTCAAGCATAATTCCTCATAGAAATAAACCTGACAAACCTCTTATCCACTCTGCCACAGAAGGAAACTTGTCAGTGTTAACACTAACTCCTGCAAGGCAGGTAGACAGTACTTCAAAAGACAATAGTCTAGGAGAGTGAACTCAGTACTTAATAAACAATAATAAAAATTCTTATATTTGTCCAAAGATCTTTTATATACGCTCTCTCTTTTATCCTCTCAATAGTGCCTAGTCTTTCACAATATTATGTTATCAAAAACATTTCCTAGGTTGGGAGTAGTGGCTCATGCCTACAATCCCAGAAATTTGGGAGGCTGAGGTGGGAGGATTGCTTGAACCCAGGAGTTTGAGATCAGCCTAGGCAACACAGCAAGATCTTGTCTCTAAAAAAATTTTTTAAAAAAGAAAAATTAGCTGGGCATTGTGGCCAATACCTATAGTGCCAGCTACTTGGAAAGCTGAGGCAGAAGTATTACCTGAGCTCAGAAGTTCGAGGCTATGGTAAGCTGTGATGTGCCACTGCCCTCTAACCTAGGTGTCAGAGTGAGATCATGACTCAAAAAAAAAAAAAAAAAAAAATTCCATTACCTCAGATCTTTAAAATAAAAAATTAAAAAAAAAAATTCCTAGAATTATGGAAACAACTTCAATTTTAATTCCTCTAAAAGCATGGTGATTAGCAGGTGAGCAGGGCTTTGAAAGTTTCTGGCATGTCTGAAGTTTATCTCTATAAGAAAGACATTTGTTCAATAGCTCCAGCATATTGATATCATCTCAGAGATAGAAGTGCTGCTTATGAATTTGAATTTACTGTGGTATAATATGTTTAAACCTTGCTTGGTTGAGGATATCTAGACTACTTAGGAGAAGTGATTTTACTTAAATATTTAAACTTTGTAGCTTGGCAGGCCCAGGGCTCTGTATGTCTGCTGTTGTCAGGTCTAGTAACCTCTTGGGTTGGGAAGCCAAGGATAGGAATAGTGCTACATAGAATTGCAATAAAGTCACAGCATGTTCCCTCCTAGCCCCCATCTCTGACATGGATTATCAGTCCTCCAAGGTCCTCCCTGGCCTGGTCTCTATGGTTGATGTCTATTGCTGTCCCCATCATTCAGGGACTCTGCATTGTGGGCACTCAGTGTTCAGTTTGATCAATATAGTCTCCTTTTTTTTGAATTGGGGTCTCACTCTGTCACCCAGCTGGAGTGCAGTGGCACACTCATGAATGGATCACTGCAGTCTTGACTTCCTGGTCCTGGGCTTAGGTGATCATTCCACCTCAGCCTCCCAAGTAGTTGGGATTACAGGGGCACATCAGCACACTTGGCTAATTTGATTTTTGTAGAGACGAGGTCTTGCTTTGTTGCCCAGGCTGGTCTCAAACTCCTGGGCTCAAGCAATCCTTCTGCCTGGGATTACCGGCATGAGCCACTGTACCCAGCCAAGATAGACTTTTTGTTTGGAGATAGCAACCCCACACCCCTAAATGTTTTGAGAACATTTGCTCCCCTTACTCTAACCGTGTGGCTCCAAAAAAGCTACCCTGACCCTTTATGTATATGTACTGTAGCCCCCGTCTCCAATGCTGATTAACCTAGAGTTGATCTTGTCTGTGCAATAAGAGTCCTGTCTTGGAAATCTTCAAACTAGAATAGAGAAGAGAGTCAGTTCCTCTCTGGAAGTGCTGGTGGTTGCAAAGCTCAGGGGGGCTCTTGAAGTTTTGTTTCTTGCCATGTGGGGGAAACTGATCTGTTGTGAGAGATGGCACTGCCACGTAGAGAAGCGGAATCGGGAGATGGAGCCATGATGTGTATTTCTGCTTTCAAGTGCTCCTAGGTAAAGCCGGATCTTTGCCTTTCTCTCAATTTGGGTCTTCAACCTTCCTTGGATTTTGTGAACGAATACATTTCCCTTTCATTTCTGCTAGTTCACATTGAATTTCTGTCACTGCAACTCAAAAAGCTGTGTCCAACATGGTCCCTCAACTCCTCCCGCCAGCATTTAAATGATACCTACCTTGTAACTCATCTTTTCTATGTCCCAAATATCGAATATCCAATTTAGTTAAATAACCAGTTACTTGTGACATAGAAGAAACAGGTGAGTTGCCACTAGACTCTGGAGAAACTTTCCTGTTTTGTTATTTTATCACTTACCGACCCTAAGGTGGGGATTATCAGACTCGGAGAGGGGTTATTAAAAGGACTGGTGATGTGTCTCAAATCACAGAGGCAGCTCCTAAATGGGGCTCTACCATACATTAATACCTTCTGCTCTTAGAACAAGAGAGTCCTTAACATTTTGCTGACTCAAGTGTTAAAGAAATATGAATCTGAAAGAGTGATTCTGACTGTAGTTTTACTAAACTATGTTGTTTAATCAGCACAAAGTTTTTAATAATATCTGTGTCAGACTTTAAGGAATTTTGTATGCTGGCTGTCTCAATCTTGCTTTCCTAGTGGATGAGTATTTTTTCTCTCCGAATGTTGTAACTTTTTAGGTGGACATAACTTTCTGAGAGTCAAAATAGTAATACCTCAAATGAAAGAAGTCTTGGAAAGAGAGAGTAGGGTGGGGAAGAGAAAAAAATGTAGAAATTGAAAAAGATGAAAAGAATAGAGAAAGAGTGCAACAAAGAAGCTGGGAAGATAGATACGTGCAGGAGTGATAGGTAAGCATAACGACACAGCAAATGGGGTAGAAAGAAGAGATCCGTGAAACCAAAAAAGAAAAGTAAACAGGGAGCTTGAATCCTCTTCTTCTAATTTGGAAGAAATGAAGAGCTTCTTATGCTTCCAGAGGAGAGGAAAGTCAAAAGTAAAAGCAAAGTTCTAGTGCATGATTTCCTGTCCAGCTGGAATGAATTGTTTGCTGAGGATGACCGCCAGCAGGATTAGCCTAGTAACATTTCCCGTTCGCTTGCAGTCCAGGTTGGCTCCGGTTTGGCTCAGGGTATAATGTCCTAAGCCAAGATGAGTTCTTACCCAGTTTGGGACTGGATCTAGTTTCACCTGGTTCCTTTGGTTTGGAAAGATACTGCCAAGAACAGTGTGGCATCCCGAGTGTCATTTACTGGCCTCTCCTGGTGAGAATGACTTGAAGACAGAGACTCATGTAGCACCCTGGCAAACTTTTTCCTTGACTTAAAACTCTGGGCATGCATGCCCATCTCTCTAGAAACACAATTCCTAATTTAGGTTCTGGAGTGAGTGAGTGGAGGACTATCTCCCAAAGATGCCATATCTGTGTAATTTCACTTTTCCCCTTTTTTTTCCTTTGCCATCAAGTGTTGACTAGATGAGCTATTTTCTTGCATTTTCATTAATAATGCCTCTACTAACTTGTAAAGTACAAAGAATCAGCTGATTCATCTAGAAAACAGCTTCATGCTTCCTACACACTGTGGATTCAGCATAAATGCAATTTAATCCTATCACCTCCCAAACAAAGTCAGCCTTTCAGTTCTTTCCTAAAGGGAGAGCAAAAACAATATGAGTGTGTTTCACTGGTTTCAGAATAGTTAGGAGCAAGAATGTTACAAGCCATGGAATATACAAAACCTTTGCCAGCCAATATGTTTGTTAGATGATAAATGTGTTTGTAGAATAAATCCACACTTGGGCAGGGACCCATTATCAACAGCTGCAAAGCTTAAAGAGGATATCCTGCAGGGATATTATTCACAAATACACAAACACATAAATAAATACCAGGGTGGTTTCAGATGGACCCTGTCACCACTAAAAATTCATTTTTTAGAGATAAAATGTCACCATGAGAGTTTCATTGCAAGAGTGACCGTAGCAATGTTGTTTACGGACTAGAGTGAATGATAAGGCTTTTTCCTCAAGATGCCCCTTTATTGAGCTGAAAATCTAAAAGAACCAAGATGGGGGGAGGAATTGTTTGTTTTGTGTTGTGGTAGAGTAGCATGAGGATCCCAAATGCTAAAACAGCTGCATCATAAATAACCCGCTTAGAACAGATGCAATGTGGGTGTGGGGGAGAGGCTTGGTGGGGACTGCAGGATAAGTTTGTGAATGAAATGGTGAGTCACATAAGACCCTCTGTAAATATTGAAAGAATGCTAACATTGCTGGAGTGTGCTTTTATTAAAATTCTGAATCATAAAGTTAGATCTAAGACTTAATAGTGATGGAATGACTAGTTTTCATGGATTCGGTATTTTAGTGACTCTGTATTTAAAATTGTATAGTCCTCTAAGTCAGAAATCTAAGCAAGAAACTTTCCCTTTCTCTTGCATCTCCCAATCCAGTCAATCAAGCCAGTTAATTCTTCAGATTATGAGACTGATGCACTGCCTAATTCACTAAGGAGGTAGGCAGGTCCATCAACTCTATCTCCTAGGTATTTCTTGAGTCCAGGCCCTACTCTTAATCTCCATGACCAATTCCCATAGTTCAGATTATGAAAGAATTTTTTTGCCTGAAATTCCACTCCATTCCCACAGCTCTATGTTCACTCTTCCAATGCACCTTCCATATTGCTCAAGAGACCAAACACTTGCTCAGTACAACTATCTCAGTACTCCCCATCTCTCCCTGTAGAATGAAATTCTACATCCCTGTTTTCAGCATATAATGTCCAACAGGATCAGCCTACTTATTATAGACTCAATTATCACGATATCCCACAGTCATGGCCATACAGAGCTTACTTTCATTTCTTGGAAAAGATTATGCTTTTTGTCTATCCATTGTGTTTTTGCATGGTCTCTCCCAGCTTTGAATACTCTCATTGCAGCCTTCTTTGGTCTGTCAAATTCCTGCTCATTTCTCCCAACTTGGTTTTAAAAATCACTTCTCGCAGTGGCTCATGCCTATAATCTCAGCACTTTGGGAAGCTGAGATGAGAGGATTGCCTGAGCCTGGGGTTCAAGTCCAGTCTGGGCAACATGGTAAGACCTCATCTCTGCAATAAATCAAAAAATTGCCAGGCATGGTGGCACTTGCCTGTAGTTCCAGCTACTTGGAAGGCTGAGGTGGAAGGATCGCTGGAGCCCAGCAGGTCGAGGCTGCAGTGGCTGGGAGCGGCCACTGCACTCCAGCCTGGGTGACAGAGTGAGACTCCAACTCAAAAAAATAAAATAAAATAAAATAAAATCTCTTTCACTTCTCTATGAAGAATTTCTTTATCATTCTTGCAGAATTGAGGAAGTGCGATGAGTGTTTATTAATTTTGTCATTCAATTCCTGCATAACCTTCTAGGGGACACAATTTTACTTTGATGGCGCCCCTTTCACATTCTTAGTTCCATGAGCTTCATGTGAGGCTGACTTCATCCCCGGGCTTGAGGGAGTGGATTACGTAAGTAGGTTAGGCTGAGCCAATCTGTGCGGTCCATTCCCTTGGTCACAGCCATGTTAAGCCATGAGCATGTGACCAAAAGCAGACCAATGAGAGCTAAAAGAAATTCAATTCTGGCACTGTGTTTGTGCCATCGGAGAAGCAGATATTCTTTTTGTCAGATTAAGGTTGTGAAGATGTTACTGAATGCTGGTTTGAGGTTCTGTGGCTTGCTGCACAGAAAGTCAATCACTGAGACAACAAGTATTTCCAGGGAAGAAGGCTTTTTATTTGGGTTCTATCAGCCAAGGTAATGGGAGATTCATTCTCAAATCCATCTCCCTATTTCACTGAAGTGAGGGGTTTATACAGTGGCACAGGGATGTAAAAAACAAAAACTAGGGAGGGATAAGGAAGAGGAGTTGGTAAACAGGTAGGGTCTGGCATCTCATTGTCTGGATGTGATAATATGGTGTGTTTCAGTTTCTTGATAATATAAGCCTAAGGATCACTTTCCTGAGAAAGAAACTCTGATAAGACAAATGTAAGTTCCAAACTTTAGGACCAGAAGGTCAATTGCTATGCTTATTCGAAAAGAAAGTATAATCATTAGTTATGTGGGGAAATTGCTATGCTTATTCGAAAAGAAAGTATAATCATTAGTTATGTGGGGAAGTTGGGCCTATTTCAAAGATATGAACCTGAATGTTCTGGAAATATCTCTGTGGAATTGTGAATTGGAACTTATCCAGAGAAAGAACTGCTAGAAGAAAGAGCTCAGAAACATTGTGACTTATCCCAGCCCCTTCAAAAGGCCAGATCCAACATGGACTTTTCAGTTTTGTGAGCCCATAGAGAATCCGTTTTCAGTCGCGCTCGGTGGCTCAGCCTGTAATCCGCGCTTTGCGAGGCTGAGGTGAGTGAATTGCCTGAGCCTGCGGGTTTGAGACTTGCCTGGGCAACTTGGCGAGACCTCATCTCTACAATAAATCAAAAAAATTAGCCGGGTGTGATAGTGCGTGCCTATAGTTCCAGCTACTTGGAAGGCTGAGGCAGTAGGATCGCCGGAGCACAGCAGTTAGAGGCTGCAGTGGCTGGGAGCGGCCACTGCACTCCAGTCTGGATGACAGAGTGAGACTCCAACTCAAAAAAAAAAGAATCCCTTTTCTTCTTATTTGCTTATCCAGATGGGATTGGGTTTTCTGTTACTTGCAACTAAAAGAATACCAGCTTTACCCAAGTTTTCCCCCCTGCTCCATAGCACCTTTTATATTCTCATATTTTGCTCTTGCCTTGTTGTTGACTAATACCTGGTGTTCCAGTGAGGTAGAGAGACTAGGGCTTTCCTATCTAAGGGAGGCATGAAGTCAACTATCAAGTTATTTCCTCAGTGCTAATCATTGAACATATTATGTATCTGACGTAGAATTTGTATGCTTGGAGGAAGAAAGCCTAAAAATGGAGATAGCAAAAATAGAAGGAAATAGAGCAAAGAGAGAGTCTCCATACTAAATGAGGAAAGATGGGATTATCTCTGGGTCTTTGCCTCTATTCAGATACAAAGATTTGGGAAAGAAAGGGCGAGAGGTTCTTACCTAAGCCACTCATGATACTGATGACTAGGAAAGACTTTAGCCTCCTGTTTATATTTGTCAGGAATATGGAGGCAGGAGTCAGAAAAATCTAGACTTGCCTTAAGTCATGATTTCCATGAATAATTATCATGAGTGTAGACATTTTCACAGAGTCCTAGAATTTGAGAGTGAAACTAAGGCAATATTTTTTCTGAGGTAGCAACTTGTATTCTATGGATTGATTTAATAGGTCAGTTTGAGAACAGCTTAGTGATCATGATGTTGCATAACAGAGCCCTAATGGACCTCTTCCAAAACTGGATCTGCTCCAGACACATCCAGGAGCTCTGTTTGATAAAGTCTTAATATTTCTCAGACTAAGCCCAGGATTTTCTTATTTGGGAAATATCTGCTTGAATAAATCCTCAACAGATCATATGGTGATGCAGAGGAAGTATGTTTTTTCAAAATTCCCTTGGATTAAAAAAGAGACCAAGGAAGGACTGTTTGATTTTAGTGCTAACATAGTCAATGAGTGTTGCTTATTCTGAAAGGTAGAGGTACAATAGTCAATAACAAAGACTCCATGGTAGCTAGTCAAGCATGCACATGGAATCTAGAAACACTTTTAATCCAGTATTTAAAATGCTTATCCTTAGTGCTATATTCTGTCTCCTTGCAAGTCTTCAGAGTGGTGTAAATTGGAAAATTTGACTTATCTCTGTCTTCTGCCCATACCTCTGGGGCTTTAGTTAAATACTTGGGACACATCACATAGTCAGCCTCAGGGAAAACTAAGATTCTTTCTTTTGGACCCTCTCCCTTATAGTCTCTCTGACTCTTTTTTTTTTGCCTTACAGATCTTCAGTGTTCTGTTTCTTTGTTTTTCCTTTTCTCCACCTGCTTCCTGTCTAACTTTGTGTCTAAACTCAGGGGAATGTTGTCTGTCACTCTGTGTTTTGCTAGGGGTGGGAACTAAGGTAGGGTAGGAGCTTTGGGTCCTAAATGCAGACAAAGGAATAGAAAATGGTTTCTTTGAAGACAATCTTAGGGTGGAAGATTTAATTGGATTGCAAATATTAATTTTCTGCTAGAACTTCCCTTTGTTATTATATTAAAAGAGATTCTGTCTCTTACTCAGGTCTGGGTTAGTTTATAGAATACATTATCCTTGGAGGGGATCAGGTTCCAAAAGCAAGTATGGAAAAGCCCTGATACATGAGAAAAGGAACTGCACAGAATCCTTATACCCCAGACACCTAGGGCAGAAGATATTCTTTTAGGCTTTTACTTGATCACATGGTAGTTGTACTGTACCATGGCTTTTGGATTGAAATCTTTGAACTGAGAAATCAGGAACAGAGTGGATTATATTTGCTTGGCTGTCACTAGGAAAGGAGTCATGGTCTAGGCAGGGATAACAATATCTAGTTGATTTTCTATCATCTCAAAACAGATGGACACTTGCTCAGCACTATTTTTGGCTCTGCTAAACAGTTAATATATATGGAAGTTGGAAATTTAAATACAGTTTATCAGTTACCTGTTCAATTACTTATCTCCTCCCATTAGACTTTGGCCCCTGAAGTCTACCTTTTCACCTTTATTCCCTTACCTAGTACTTTGCCTGGCACATCACTGGTGCTCATGTCTGCTGAATACAAGGGTGAAATCATCACATGATAGAGAGCATCAGGATTGTTTATTTGAAAGGTTTAGAAGGTGTGTGGGGAAATTTTCTTGCTTTTCTCATATGTGGGACATCTTTATTGACAAAACTTTGTTTTTAAGGAAGCAGTGATTAAAAATAAACATAAAGGGGTTGAATAAGCTGAAAAAAATAGTCACTTTTGGCAATTTTTCTCAAAATGTGGCCTGCAGACCACCAACTTCCTCTCAACAGTGCTTGTGGTCTACATTGCTGTTTTTTTCTCTCTCATTCTGTGTCCTCTGCCTCTCAACTCTTCTACAATTTATTACATTTAATATATTCTTGCTTCAAATCAAGGAAATCATGTGGGGTTTTTAGTCATCATTTTTAGAGGAAGAATTGAGCCACAGAAATGCAGTGCTGTCCTATAATGCTTAGTGAATCCCTAAGCTCAAATCCAAGTCTGTTTTTCATGCCTCTGTTTTAAACATCTTGTTTGCAGTTGGTCTGGGTATCTTCCCCTGACCCATTTTGTAGCAGATGGAAGAAAGGTCAGTGAGAATGAAGTGGAGATATATAGGTTTGTTTTCTAAAAAACAAATATAACTCAAGGATTTTTTTGGTGTGTTTCATTAATATGATTACCAAAAATACTCACCAGGATCATTGAATATTTACAGTGCAAACAAAAAATGGTTCATCCTCAGAGATACTAGCTGTTCATAAATTTTATCCAGAAAATAAAAAATATAAGATGTATATTTTATATGTATTTCTTCACACAAACATATTATTTGTTTCCTCTTTTTTTTCAGTGTCTTCTTTGTGGGCTATATAATTATTTTCCTTGGCCAATTATGGAATAATTGCTTGATAAGCTTACCTTTAAAGAGAAAAATAAAAGTGGAAAAAGATTAGTTACTATACATACAAACTTTGTTCTAAAACGCAGTGGAATTGAGCCTGATAGTTTTAAAATTAACCATTTCCAAAATGTGTCCCATTTGCTGAAAGGTACCAAAAACATGTCAGTCAATATCTGGGGAAGGATTGCCTTTCTCTTGCCTCTCCTTTCCCCTTCTTTCCCCTCCCCTTTCTCTCTTTTATTCTTTCACTCTCTCTCTCTCTTTCCCAATAATGCTCCATATATCAAGCAAAAACTCATCAAAGTCTCCAGTTGTGTTAATATCTTATTTTTACTCCCACTTGGGGAACCATTTGCGGCCCAGGCAGTTAGGCTGCATGATGCTTTTCAAGTTGTACTAAGGCCAGCATGATTTGGGTAAAGTGAGGTTGCCCCAGTCCTGAATGAGGAGTTTCCAGAGTTCCATATTTTATATCTTCAATGACTATGTGGAGTTGAGAAACGTGGAGTGTCTTTGGCTGGAGATGGGATGGTGATGAAAAGGATAATAAATATTTTACTGATGATAATGTCAAGACAGAGGTAGAACTTTAAATTTTCATCAGTTCACATTTTTTTGAAGTTACTTGCTTATATTTAACTTTTTTTGGAACTTTAAAACATTGATGTATAATGTTTTACATGTTTATGGGGTACATGTAAGTGTTTGTTGCATGCCCAGAATGCATAATGATCAAGTTAGAGAATCTGGGGTATCAATCACCTTGAGTATTTATCATTTCTATGTGTTGGTATAATTTTAAGTCCTCTTTTCTAGCTACTTTAAAATGTACCAAATGTTGTTACTAAGTCTAGTCACCTTAGTCTGCTATCAAACATTATAACTTACTTTTTCTATAACTATATATTTGTACCCATTAACCAACCTCTCTTCATTCCCCCCTTCACCCACCCACCCTTCCCAATCTCTGGTATCTATAATTCTATTCTCTGTGTCCATGTGATCAAGTTTTTTAGCTTCCAAATATGAGTGAGAACATATAATATTTGTCTTTTATGTCTGGTTCATTTCATTTAACATAATGCCTTCCAGTTACATTCATTTTGCTGCAAATGACATGATTTCATTTTTTAGTGAAGAATAGCATTCCATTGTGTATATATGTCACATTTTCTTTCTCCATTTATCCATCGATTCAATCAGTATTTTTTAAGAAAAATTTTAATAACTCAAGAAAGTAGGACCTAAATTCAAGGAGCTCACAGTTTCATTCTCATCTTCTGGCTTTATGTTTCCCTGGACCAGAGTCTCAATAAAATGTATGTACTGTGGACCTTCCTCCATGGGTATCTGGAGAAAAACAAAGGAATCATAAAAGAGTTGTTCTATTCTTACATGAAAAAAGTAGCATAATACTACAAAGTGCTGCTCTGTTTTATAGAGGGAACCATGAAGCAGTAGTCTTTATGATGAGGTTTCTTGGAATTTTTGTAATGTGTGTGGATCTGAGGCAGCAGATTGGCTGTAAGTTATTAAACATCAAGATCATGGCAATAAAGATGCCTCTGCTCTTTGGATAATGTACAGATCTTTGTGCTTTTGTGGGTGGGCTTTCATTTCAGAAGATAAATATGTTTTTAAAGCTTTGACAAATGAAGTGTTTTTTTTACTGTGAGTTAAGGCAAAAAAGAATGAAAGTATGAGATCAGTAATGTGCCCATTGATTGACTTCATTCTTGTGTTGAGAATAAAGCCCTCTTAAGATGGTCCTGCTAAAAAGTTTTTCCATATGAGATATTCAAAGTTTAAATGTCTGTAATCTTTATTTTACTCCTAATATGTTTTCTCTTGTAAGATATCTTTTGTTAGCTGCTGTTCCTTGGAATAATGTTTAAAAAGGGATTTGCTACATATGTATAGGATTTAAATATTTTGAAATTTTCTCATATTTTTTTCTTCTTAAAAGTCAAAACACCTCTGAAGATCAAAGGACTCTCTTTTCCTGACTATCCAGGAGTAGAATTTGGGATTTCATCTTAGAAGAAGTATATTCAGAAAATGTAAAAAGAAAAAACAACAAAACTCCCAGCTGGAGTGAGAAAAATCAATCCCTCACAGACGTTTTTGTCTGTGGCCAATTGGTGACTTTCCAACAGGGTCTGTCTTTTGAAATCTGGTTTCTTTTCTCCTAAATTAAACCCCAGTTGTGTCTTAAAAAGAAAAGACTCCACCGTTCTGTCTACCATGACTCTTTATAAACTTTTCTTCATAATGGATAGGGAGAACATTTCTGAGAGTCTTGGAATTGTCAACAAGGTGATTTCACAGTTGAGTTTACATTCTCTGCATTCCCTTATATTTCCTTAGCCTAAGACAAATTCTCTATTGAAAACTCAACCTCAGAAATCTTCCTTAAGAACAGGAAGTGTCTGTAATGGTTCATTGTAACACAATACAATATTCAGAGTGTTCACAAGTGACTTTTCAGTTTCATAATATTAACCACAGGCAATCTGTTTTGTTCATCATACTTTGCTGTAGTGAAATAGTTGAGGACATTCAGTTATGAAGAGAAGGCAAAGCAATACAGCTGTATGAAAAAAATAATAAATCTGTCAGTTTGCATCACGTACATTTTTGGTAACTGCCAATGTGCAGAGCACTATAGGGAAGAAAGCAGGTGACACAGCCCCTGTCTACAGAGAACTTGGGGTCTGGCAAGACTCAGAGGCAAAAGGTATTTCAGTGTTCTGGAGGCAGAGGTCTCAACTGAAGTCCCTACAATGAACAAAAAGAAAGGGAAAGTCAGGAAACATTTCTCAGTTGTTGGAAGACACATACAACTGTAATATATTAGGAAGCCTTTTTTAGCCTAGCATTCTTTCAGTTTTATTTTTAGAAATTAACATTTTGCTTTTAAAATGACTGTGGCTTCCTTTTGGTATTGTGATCCCCTCATATCCCATATCTCTCTCCTAGGACCCGGAGCTTAGATAATGAGTGTTTGCAAGTATCACCGGTAATTACTACCTTTCTCACTGGATAGATTTGCTCTGCTGTAGGGCAGGTGAGGGGTTAGTGGAGACCACCATTATCAGAAATAATTAGCCATTTAGCCAGAGGGAAGGCTTAGTGGCGTACTAGGGGCTTTATCCATTCAGAGGCCCTTTTCTCCCTGTGTGTTGTGGCGGGAGAGGGCAGTTATCCTTTTTATCTCAGACCCAGCAAGTATGAAGTTCGTGTCTTTTGACTAAGTATCTTTTTCTGCCCTTGAAAATTTTTGAATAGTCACCAGGGTACCACCTGGGAGAAGCATACCCAACTGAAGGAATAAGAGCATTTGCCTCCTTCATTAGGGTACTCAGTTACGTTGTCCTAGATCATTCCTCTGCAGTCCCTGCTTTCCTTGTTTGATGATCACATTGTTTAGGGAACCCAAATGACTACACGGTCATTCTCACAAGAACAGCAAACAGGGACAGCGATGGGAAACAGGGATAGCTGAAGGGGGAGAACAACGTATGTATTCAATCTCCAAGGACATAGAAAATGAAGAATGGGGTCACATAGAAACTCCAAAGGGAAAGACAGAGGGAAGACACACTGCAGTGCAGTAGTTCACTTAGGATGAAGCTATTCCTCATATGAACGTTTCCCTGTAGGATGCTCCAGGATGAGTAGTTGTAGGTACTTACTGATTTAATGAACACAAATTATTTTTTTAAACCGGTTATGTCCAGTAGAAATGTAATGTGCACCACATATGATTTAAAGTTGTCTAGTAGCCACACTAAAAAAGTGAACAGAAACCAGTGAAGTTAATTTTAATGTTATCTTTTGTTTAATTCAACATATCAAAAAATATTATCATTTTAGCATGCAATCAATTATTAGTGAGTTTTTTTTTCTTCTTCTTTAGGTCTTCAACATTGGATATAAATTTTACACTTGCAGCATATCTCAATTCTACCTGGTTGCATTTCAAATGCTTAACAGCCATTGGTGGCTAGTGGGCCAGCTTTTTTATGAATAAAAGAGCAGGTTATTCTGAATAGCAATAACCACAAAAACTATTCTACCACCCCCACTGACAAAAAACACTCAACCAAATAAAAAACTAGTAAGGACAGCTGGCTGAATTTTCACCAAATTTGAATGCATTATAATGGTGTCCAGAAGTGGGCCTTGTTGAGAATGGCAATTCTTCTGAAGCTTTAGTAAAGATTTTGTGGCTAAATGTTCTTACAAGCTCAACTCCAGGGCAACAAGAGCAATGTATTAATTTATTGCTGGTTAGAAATGCTGGTAAGTGAGGTAGGGAAAACCAGCTAGTGTTTTGATATACTGGCAGTCACATAGAACCTTCATTGAGACAGACCAGTGGAAGAATAATTAAATTAAATTTATTCTCTTTTCTGGACTGTACTAAGATTCAACCCAGAAGGCTTGGTCTGTCGACCAGGGTCTGTATGTCCCAGAGGCTTGACTGAGAGATGGCACCTTGTTGGAATCACTTAGGGACGGAAATGGTAAGGGCTTTTAGAATAAAGGATATTTGCAATAGAATCCTTTTGCTATCTTACTTTTTCTCAATTCTTAAATAAAAGTACGTATATTCAATTGATTTTAAAAGTGTTGGAGGAAAGAGGACCCTCACTAGGCAAGTTGTTTACAGCACTAATTTACTGGGCACTGTTATTCTTTCTCAGAAAGCCCAGATGATACTAAATGAAAAATTCGTTTTTATTTTTTATAATTTTTTTTTTTAAGTTGAGGTCTCACTTTGTTGCCTAGGCCAGAGTGTAGTGGCACCATCACGGCTCACTGCAGCTTTGAACTCCTGGGCTCAAGTGTTTTTCCCACCTAAGCCCCCTGAGTAGCTGGAACTACAGGCACGCATCACCACACTTGACTTAATTTTTTATTTTTTGTAAAGGCGAGGTCTCGCTGTTTTTCCCAGGTTGCTCTCAAACTCCTGGGCTCAAGACACCCTCCCACCTTGGCCTCCCCAAATACTAGGATTATAGCCATGTGCCTGCCTGGTGTCAAAATTGTTTTTCTTACTGTTTCTGAGGAAAGATTTGATTTGTATCAATAAATATGCCCTACTTATAAGTGACTTTTACATTTTTCCTATTATATAAGTAATTTAATAGAAACTGAAACATTTAAAAAACATAAAAGACCGCGCTTCGGGAGGCCAAGGTGAGTGGATTGCCTGAGCCCACGGGCTCGAGACCCACCTGGGCAACTTGACGAGACCTCATCTCTACAATAAATCAAATGAGCTGGGCGTGGTAGCGCACGCCTGCAGTTCCAGCTACTTGGAAGGCTGAGGTGGAAGGATCGCTGGAGCCCAGCAGGTCGAGGCTGCGGTGGCCGGGAGTGGCCACTGCACTCCAGTCTGGGTGACAGAGTGAGACTCCAACTCAAAAAAAAAAAAATCAAAACATAAAAGAAAACAATACAAAATACTCATTTCATTGTTTAGTGATGTACCAATACGATGTAAACAGTCATTATTTTTTGAGTCTTTTTTCTTCTATAACTGTAAATATATTTAAGAGTTGGGATTATAAATTGATTTGTGTTCTTTTTCACTTGACATAGCATAAGCATTTTACTATAATTTAAAATCATTCTTTGTAAACTATACATTTATAACTTTATAGAAAAGATTTTACTACAATGTATCATTCTTTCCCTGCTGCTGGACTTTGAAATTTTTCCTATTTGCTAAGTGATATGCAAAACATTTTCATTTTACTCGATTGAAATCTTACTTAAATCTCTTGGCTTACAAATCACTATTTGGCATTCATAGTAAAATAATAAACTATAAGGAGAAGCTAAAGCAATAACATTTTTATTTCATGAGCCTTGGCTTTGTATTCAGAAGTTTCTCACTGAAGTAGAATTGCGCTGTGTGTTGAACAAAGCAACTACCAGTTGTGTGAAAGCTAATAAGAACTTTTTTCCTGGCCATGAACTTTCAGTTTTCAGACACAACAATGGTAAACAGTGGGTGTCAAGCAAAAAGCAAACCCTTGCATTCCAAATCATGATATGTTCTACCTCAAATTCAGATAACCATTTGGTGATACTTATTCATACAGTGGCATTTGATTTCTAAATAAATGCAACTCTAGAAAAATAAAAAACTTTTTAAAAATAAAAAGTACTGCTTAAAGTGCTGATGACACTGACTAAATTGTAAGAGGCTCGTATTTATCTTTATATTTCTATTATGAAACATTTCAAATAGATACAAAGTAAACAGAATAGTATAATGACACTTATGTAGCCTTTATCACTATTTTGCCATTCTTGCTTCATTTATACTTTTATCCATTCCCCACAACTTCCACTTGCTACAGCTGTGTAACTCATACCTCTATCATGATATAAAACATTTCCATCTCTCCAAAACATTTCTTTTTTTTTTTTTTTTTTTTTTTTTGAGTTGGAGTCTCACTCTGTCGCCCAGACTGGAGTGCAGTGGCCGCTCCCGGCCACCGCAGCCTCGACCTGCTGGGCTCCGGGGATCCTTCCGCCTCAGCCTTCCAGGTAGCTGGAATTACAGGCATGCGCGACCACGCCCAGCTGATTTTTTGATTTATTATGGAGATGAGGTCTCGCTGCCCAGGCGGGTCTCGAACCCGCGGGCTCAGGCAATCCACTCACCTCAGCCTCCCAAAGGCGCGGGATTACAGGCTGAGCCACCGAGCCCGGCTTTCCAAAACATTTCTTTATGTTCCTTCCCGTGGCATTCTCCTGCCCATTCTCCCTCCCAAGAAGCCTAGGAGGCAACCACTATTCTTATATATTTTACCTTATATTTGCTTTGCTTAAGTTAGAATTTCATGTAGATGGAACTACACAGTGTGTATTCTTTTGTGTTCAGTGTTTTTCACTTAGAGTAGTGTTATATCTTTGAGATTCACTGCCGTGGTTGCATGTATTTGTGATTTGTTCATTTTTATTGCCAGGTAGTATCGTAATGTAAAAATATATCACAATTTGTCTATCCATTCAACTATTAACTGATATTTGGATTATCCCCAGTGTGGGGCTATAAGAATTTTTAAAATAAGTCTTTGTGTGAATATATACTTTCAAATTCTCTTGGGTAAATATGTAAGAGTAGAATTGCTAGGTCAAAGGGTAGGTATATTTCCACTTTATAAGAAATTGCCAACCTTTATTTCCATTTTGCCAACCACCCGTGGGAGTTCCGGTTGTTCTACATCCTTGCCAGCGTTTGCTGTTGTCAGTCTTTTTAATTTTAGCCATTCTAGTGGGTGTGTAGTGACATCTTGTTGTGATCTTATTTTGTATTTATCTGATGACTAACCACATTGAGCATCTTTTCATGTGCCTATTGTCCATTTAGCCTTCCTTTGTGAGGTATTTGTTCAGGAGAGACTTATTTTTTTTAGGACCTGCTGGAGTAACATTATGTCCTGGCCACTGTTCCTCTGGTCATGCCAGGGCACAGGATAGAAGTATATTTCTCAGAGTAGGGTGCCTAGGAAAGCTCTGCAGAGTCACAGGTTGCGTTTGTACTTTGTTATAGATTTTGTCACCATTTGTGGCCTCTCTTCCAGCTCTCTGGTATTGCTCATTTCCTACTACTTGCATTCTGGACTTCTCCCTTGGGTGGGGTTGTGATTCCCTTTGCCTTTGCTCTGTATGCTTAGAGCGAGGTTCACTGGGAAGAAGCCACTGCTGAGTTCCTCAGTGTTATGTAACTGTAACTCATAATGTATCAGCATTTGAAGAATTCCACTGAGAACTCAGAATCCCTTTCTAACCCAGATTGACAGGAACTAAAAATATCTTAAATAACTCTATTTTGAAACATTGGAACTGAGTCAAAAATAATATATTTTTAATTTTCCAAGTGACATCAACATTATTCATAGAAATTTGACAGAATCTGAAGAGAGCTTGTCTTTTGTATATAAATCATTGTGCTTATATTTTAAGCTAAATAATATTCCTCAAACTCTATGATAAAAGACAAGATTTGAAAAATTCCAATCAATAATGTACCAATATTTTTGCAAATAAAAATATTGCAGCGATGTTGACTTGCTCTAAAGTTTTATATACACATACTTTCTTTTTATTTTGTTTTACTTTTAGAGGTGGGGTCTTACTCTGTTGCCTAAGCTGGGGTACAGTGGTATGATCATGGCTAAATGCAGGCTTGATCTTCTGGGTTCAAGAGGACCTCCTTCCTTATCCTCTTGAGTAGCTGGGACTACAGGTACACACCATCACATCCAGCTAATTAAAAAAACATATATTTTTTGTAGACATGGGGTCTTGCTATGTTGTACAGGCTGGTATCAGACAGTGATCCTCCCACCTCAACCTCCTAAAACGCTGGGATATATACATATACTTTCAATTTATCCTTACATACAGCTAATAGTTTACAGACTGGCATCAGTCTGTGGCCCACTATTTGAGCAGCCTTGATTCAGAGCACTGAATCTGGAGCTAGATTACTTGAGTTTGAATCCTGCTCCATCCCTTGTTAGCTGGTTAATCTTAAGGAAACTTTTTTTTTCAATTTTCTCACTTGTTAAATGGAGATAATGATGATGATAACAATGCCTGCTGCATAGGATTATGGTGAAGATTATATGAGTTAATTTATAGAAAGCACTTACAACGGTGTGTGGCATATATTAAGTGCTGTGTAAAGGTTAGCTGTTACTTTTATTACCATCTCCTAAATCCTGTATCAGCCAGGACACATTCAGTTATAACTAACAGAAACTACTTAAACAAAAAAGGAATATGCTGGATATTTGTAACTAGGTGCTCATATGATGTTGTCTAAGTCAGAGACTCCACTTCTTTCTTCTGTACTGCCTCTGCTCTCAGATAGACTTTCCCTGTATGTGACAAAGATGGCTGCCAGGTTCTACCACATGCATCTTGCCAGCTTTGCAACCCAATGGAATGAGAGTTCCAGCTTCCTACTTTCCTAAATGTTTTGGTTATTACTTTCATTGTCTTGGCTTGGTTCATATCATGAGCCCACTAGGATCATAACAACTGAAAATTCAGAAAAGATAATCATCTGAAGCATGGTGCTATTACCAGAATAAGAGAGAATGGCTAATACTGTCAAATAATTGGAGAAATAGGTGAGAATCTACTAGCTTTTCGGAATGAATAATGGTTTTGATTCATGGTAGAGTTTTTAGGAAAACAAAAAGTCCCAGATGAGGAGAATGCCATTTCTTCCCTGGGAAAAACTTCTAGGGTAGAAGGATGCATGGGTAACCTAATAAAAACCATTATTTGGGTCTTCTAAAATATGGTCTTCTTAACAGGATATAGTGTGTTGGAAATGTCTTAATCTATTTTTGTGCTGCTAGGGCAGAATACCTGAGACTGGGTAATTTATAAAAAACAGAAATTTATTTTCTCACCGGAAAGTCCAAGATCAAGGTGCCAGTATCTGATGGAGTGCCTCCTTGCTACATACTCTGAGGGATGGAGGAGGGGGAGGAATGCCATATCCTCACATAGTTGGAAGGCACAAGGGCAAGAGAGCATGAGAGAGATCTCCTTTCCTTTGTCAAGTCCTTTATAACAGCATTAATCTAAACGCCTCCCATTGGGCTCTACTTCCCAACACTGTTGCAATAGAATTAAGTTTCAAACACGTGGATTTCTGGGGGCACATTCAAACCACAGCAGAAATATTTAGCAAAAATGCATTAATGAATTAGCTAATGTAAGCCTGAAGAATCTAACCTCTCACCAGTAAGAAACTGAAGTAGACTAAATGTGGAAAACTGAGTCCAGTAGTCATAGGCCAGGTGCCTGCAACATGAGGGAAAAGCAGGCATTGACATTTTGCTCAAGCCAAATGAGTAGGTGAGTGGGTGCCCCTTCCATTTCATCATTGGTTGGGAAATTCTATGCTGAGAACTCTATAGGTTCTTTGTATGGTGTGATGGAAGAAATGATCAAGGTTGTGAGTGTTTTTCTCATTTGTGCCCTTAACGCTTGCCAGGTTATGAGAGGTTGGGAGGAAATTTGTTGGGGCTGGGTACAGAACTTAGTTTATTTCTCTACAGGCAGATGACTAGGTCATGGAAACTTGTTGGAAAGATGGGATTTATTGAGTTGCTTTATTAGATCAAGAGCTTGTGTGTGTGTGTGTGTGTGTGTGTGTGTGTGTGTGTGTGTGTGTGTGTGTGTTTTGAATAGCTATTTAGATATGTGTATTATCTTCACTCCTAAGGTAGACACATACTTTTTATTAAGTTAATATACCAGTTATTATAAGTAACTTGAGGAGTAAACTATTCAAGTTGCTTAGGAGCACAAGTTTTAGAGATTCAAAACTGGAGAAGACAGATAACACTAGACGTGTGTGTGTCAGGAGCAACTTTGTTGAGATTTGAGATTAGTACAGAAATTCAGGGAACAGAAAAAATTTGATGTTGAAAAGGACATTTTGGTCAGAGAATTCATGAGTAGACACTCAGAAGAGGCGAAGATGAACATTAATGGATTAAGGAGCAGTCCAGTTTGGTGGCTGCATAATAAAGGATAAATTAAGTGTATGTGGGGTTTAAGACTTGGAATATAAGTTAAAGTTATACTTTGGAGACTATTAGACAACAGGTTGAGGAATTTGGGGTTCATTACTTGGGCAATTAGGAACTGGACGTTTTAGGCAGCAACATGACCAGACCTCTGTCTTTGGAACATTTATCTGACAAAAGGACTTTGGAGGGATGGCGAGGTGGGAAGACATGGAGGAAGGAAGATACTGGGAGAGTTTTGAGGCAGTGGCAGTGGGAATGGAAAAGCAGACACAGATAAAGGTTCACCAAGGATTTGGACTATTATGGTGATAGTAGGAATAAAAGGGGGAGAAGGTGAAAAGTGTTGAGGATTTTTAGTCCACAGAACTTGACAATCCCTTGGATATTAAGGTGGAAGAATTATGAGATGACACCAATTAATTCTGGATGACTGGAAAACAGTCATACCATTTTAAAAATTGTAAAATCATGGAAAGACATTTTAGCTTGAGAAGGTGTCATTTAGAAAATGATAGGTGGAAATATTTAGCTGCCAGATGGAAATGTGAGTCTAGAGCCAAGAAATTATCTACTCAAAGTATGAGGACTGAAGTCACAGCAGGTCATGAACTTGTCTAATGAGGGAGTGTAAGGGGAAGTAGAAGTGGAACATTGATGAAAATTAGGGGCCATCTGCATTTAGGGATGAGAGGAGGAGAAAGAATCTTAAAGAAAATCAGAGAAAGACCAGAAAAGTGGGAAGAGAATGAGGCACTGTTATTTTCAAAAGTCAGAGTCTTTCAAGATGAAGCAGGTATTAAACAGCATAGCAAAATTGAGAAGGATCAGCAGGAAGAAAGGCTATCAGAGAGAAAGGGCAGCTAAGTGGCTCGTGGTGACTGTGAAGGGAAACACTTTTAGGAGAGCAGTAGAAACTGACACTAGAACATAACAACTTCATACAGTAAGTGAGAAAAATATTGAGCTGTTTTGACCACTATGAGACTTCTTTGATCATAGCTATTTTGATATGTGTATTATCTTCACTCCTAAGGTAGACACATACCTTTTATTAAGTTAATATGCCAATTATTATAAGTAACTTGAGGAACAAATTATTTAAGATGCTTAGGAGCACAAATTTTGGAGATTCAAAGTTGGAGAAGACAGATTGCATAGTAAGTGAGTATAGTCACATGCTGCATAATGATATTTTGGCCAATAACAGACTGCATATATGATGGTGGTCCCCTAAGATTATGATAGAGCTGAAAAATTTCTATCATCTAGTGACACTTTAGACAACATAATATCATAGTGCCATGTATTACTCACTTGTTTGTGGTGATGCTGGGTAAACAAACCTACTGCACTGCCATCAGATAAAAGTATAACATATACACTTATGTATAGTATATAATAGTTGATAATGATAATAAATGACTGATAAGTAGAAGTATTCTCTAAAGTAATGATAAAAAGTAGGGTATAGTAAATACATAAACCAGTAACATAGTCAGTACAGTAACATGCTGTGCAGGTTCGTAGCCTAGGAGGAATAGGCTATACCATATAGCATAGGTGTGTAGTAGGTTATGTCATCCAGGTTTGTGTAAGTACACTCTACAATGTTCTCACAACATGTTTCTCAGAATGTATCCGCATTGTTAAATGATGCATGACTACACTTCAGTTGTGAAGGCAGGGAGCAAAGACTCCTCTCTCAAGAAACTGGTGGTGAAGGACAGCAGGAAGAAAGGAAAGAAGGAAGAAGTTCAAGGAGAAATAAGAACTACAGACCTGATGTAAGTTCTTTTGTTTGTTTGTTTGTTTTATTTTTTTTCCATTTTTTTTCATTAATCAGTATTTTTTATTATGGTTTTGTGGGGTACAGTTAAGGGTTAGGTGTACAATGACGTTTCATTCAGGCACCCTGTAGATAAGAAGTGTTTTCCCATCCCCCGACAGATATTTGCTACTGTTAATCCCATCCCCCTCCTGTTTGTTTGTTTTTTAATGGCATGACCAAAGTTTATTAGACGACAAAGACAATGATCCCAAAAGTGTGTGTGTGGGGCGGGGGCAGAGGGGAACTGATATAATCATTCTTGGGGTAATTTATGGGACACAGGTCTCAGGAGGTCAGGAGGAGTGGGAGAGAATGTAATCAAATTCAAGGCTGAGCTATTTTGCCTTCAGAGATTGACTGGTCTCACGGACAGTTATTCCCTGCTCTCAAGGATTCCAAACTAGTAAAAGAGATCAGAGGTGCACCAGATAAGAGTGATACAGAAAGGTTCTGCCACACACCACAGACACTCTGTGTTTCTCAAGCTTCTTTTTCTCCTTTTGCGTCCAAAGCCATGAATAGCATAAAAACAGTGTGATTCTTTTCTGAGTAGCATATGCTTAAATAAAAAATAAATAGATAAATAAATAAATAAATAAAAACTTCTTCAAAGGCAGAATGTCCTCTCCATCTGTGAAATCTAGTGGGTTCCTCCATTTCCTCCCAGTGTTTTGTCAGCTTGTGTTATAACAGAAACTTGAACTTGCAGTGGGATGAGCAGATTGACTCTGATGTATGCAAATTGTTGATTATCTTGGGAAAAGTTAACCAATTTTCTTTAGCCTTAGTCCTGTTCATCTGTAAAATTGAGGGTAGTAGTGACCTCGGAGGTGTTCATAAACATTTAATGAGAAGATAACATAGAGAGAGTACCTTGGGCATGCACTCATGTCAGTGGATACTCAATCAATGCTCTTTGAGAGAAGATTAAGTGATTTTCAAAATGGCAGAGTCTGTGTCTTATTTCCTAGGTTTGTGCCCTGGGGTAAAAGGTAAGGAAGACATTTGTCTCCCTTAAAGAAGTCTATATGGAAGACTTGGCCTACTGTCTTAGTTTTTTACTTGATTACTTTCACCTTCAACTGTTGCCTCCTGTTCCCCTTCCTTTTTCGGTGTCATTCTCTCTCAGAGCTTTCATGGTTTTCAGGTTTCACATTCTGCAACTGTCACCCATTGCACACTGAAATGTCTGTCATGAACTTGACCTCTCATGAACTGTTTTAATGTTGAGAGAGGATACTGGGAAGAGAGCAATGTTCAACATTGTGGACCAAAATGATAAGGGAAGGTAGAATTTTCACATCAGCCTCTTAATCGTATCAAAGTACTATCACTGCTCCAAATACAGGCCAAACCAGCAAACGTGGTCCACAGATGTGCATGTTTGGCATCACCTGGTAGTTTGCAAGAAATGCAGATTCTCAGGTCCTATCCGAGAATTGTTGAATCAGAATCTGTATGTTAGCAAGATCCCTGTGTGATTTACATGCACAATAAAGTTTGAAAAACACTATTTTAGGGAAAGGACTATTTCTTAAGGTGGTTTTGGGGATTTAATGAGAAAACATGCACCAAGCACCTTGTACATGCAGATATGTAATCAAGTGCTTAATAAATACTCTTGATAAATCCCAAGAGAGAAAAACAGTCTTCAGGGCCTATGATGCATAAGGCAGATAAAGAGAAAAAAATAAATAACACAGCACTCTTTAGAGTACTAGAAAAGGAGGTGTGTGTGTGTGTGTGCGTGTGTGTGTGTGTGCGTGTTTTGCCAGAGGAAAGGAAAATAATAAGGACAGAGGAAGGAATGAACAAAACTGGCAAGTAAGAGCAAGAAAATATGGAATGGAAAAACAGAGTACTTAGCAATGAAATACGTTGAGGTGGTGAAAGAAGAAATAAACAAGGAGTGAAGAGCTTTTAAAATGTACACTGCTGAATATTTGGATGAGGGAAAAACTGAATTCCTCCAGATTGGCAGGGAGGTGAGAGTGTGTGATGGGTAGAGAAAGACAGCCAACCCCAAGTGTTTTCACATAAGCTTGGCTTAAAAAGCTTAATAGCCCTCGTGTAACGTGGTAAGTTTGTGATTTGAATTTTCACTCAAGGACATCTTTGTACAGAAGAGCAGCATGGTTTGGTCTTGCTCCCGGATGACTGGAAGGAGTGGGAGGCAGGAGTGGCCAAAATAGAGACTGCGGGGTTGTGTTGAGGCATCAGTAAACAGGCAGGAGAAGTGCCGGCCCTCAACAACAGACCCTTTTTGGTGTCCAGATGACTGGGTGAGTTTACTGTTAATCACATCCACACAAATAGGTGGGAAATAAATCACAGCCCCATTCTACATAATGTGGATAGGATGGTTGCTGGCCTGTGGGGTGAATTGGGGACATGGTGGCTTCTCCAGGAAGCCTCATGATAGTAGGTAGTGAGGGATGGTGTTGGTACTTAGGGAAGGGTGGAGGAAGGCATTTTATTTTATTTATTATTATTATTATTTTGAGTTGGAGTCTCACTCTGTCGCCCAGGCTGGAGTGCAATGACATGCTCATGGCCATCACAGCCTTGACCTACTGTGCTCAGGTGATCCTTCTGCCTCATCCTTCCAAGTAGCTGGAACCACAGGCATGTGCCACCATTCATTAATTTTTTTGATTTATTATAGAGACGAGGTCTCGCCATGTTGCTCAGGCTGGTCTTGAACCCCTGAACTCAGGCAATCTGCTTGCCATTGCCTCCCAAAGTGCGGGGATTACAGGTTTGAGCCACCGCACCCGGTGCAAGGATGGCATTTTGTTCCCTTCCCTTCTGCCCCACCTTAGCCAACACCAATGAACTATCCCAAGACAGGTTGGGGAAGAGGGAGGGTTTGGCAATACAGGAGAGAGAGAGAGAGGAAAACAGAGAGAGAGAGAGACCCCACACACACACACACACAGAGAGAGAGAGAGAGAGAGAGAGAGAGAGACAATAGTCTTTGGCTCAGTAAATTCACCTGCCTTTTGTGAGTCTCTACTTTTCATCTACAAAATGGGCCACACCTCTTCAAGATGTAATAAGATGAATTAGCATCAGTTCTGAGAAATCTTAGCCATAGATCAAGATAGAAACTTAGAAATCTTGCAGAACCAAATTCCTTCCTTTTTTCGGGCAAGAAACTGAGGCAATGGTAGCCAAGCATCTTGCTTAGGGACACGTATTTCTTAATAACAGATCTTGAAGTAGAACCCAGGTCTCCTGAATCCCAGCCTAGGGCTTAAAACATTTGAAAGATCATTTTACTGTCTTTTAGGTTAAATTCTGGAGATATAGATACTTGTACTTTAATGTCTGGATCATTGACTTTGTTGACCTTCACAGCTAAGGCAAAGATACCCATGATAAGCATTTTAACAGTTGGTGATTTTGAGTCTGACTTTACAAAATGGCTTTACTGAAAGGAATAGCTCTCCTATTTTACCCATATTTTAACCTTTGGGTTGGCTCATGTTTATTAGTTTTGTAATTCCAGTGAATTCAGCGTACTTTACTATTGTGGAATGTGTTGCTGTCTTGGAAAGAGCACAGATAGGCTTTGGAGTCACACAGGTCTGGCTCAAATCCTGCCTCTGTCACTTAGCACTGTAACTCTGGACAACTTCTTTTTTCTCTGAGCCAGTTTTCTTTATAATAGGTTCTACCTAACTTTTGGAGTTGTTTGACAATTATCAGAAATAAAGTTTAAAAGTGCTTTGAGCCGGGCTCCGTGGCTCAGCCTGTAATCCCTGGGCTTTGGGAGGCCAAGGTGAGTGGATTGCCGAGCCCGCGGGTTCGAGACTTGCTCGGGCAACTTGGTGAGACCTCATCTCTACAATAAATCAAAAATTAGCCGGGCATGGTAGCATGTGCCTGTTTCAGTACTTGGATGGCTGAGGCGGAAGGATTGCCGGAGCCCAGCAGGTCGAGGCTACGGTGGCCGGGAGCGTGCCACTGCACTCCAGTCTGGGCAACAGAGTGAGACTCCAACTCAAAAAATAAAAAAATAAAATAAAATAAAAAGTGCTTTGAATTAGAAGAGGATCTGGAATATAATAGGAGCTCAATAAATGGTAACTATCACCATCAACAAATACTCATTGAACACCCAACTGAATGAAGTTTGATGGTTGACTGAGAGATCAATCTTGCAATTAGATATGCAGTATTTGCCAGGTATCTCAATGATCTGCCACAGTGTTTAAATGACAGATTACAAAACCAATAATTTTATAGTCTATCATCCGGCCCCACCTCAAAGCTGAGGTTGAACCTCTAACAGTAGGTAATTTTTAAAATACTCAAATAAATATTTCCTGTGATGCCTTAGTCACTTTTCTTTCCCATAGGTTGTTTTGGTTACCTGCTTGCCTTCTGGCTTGCCCTTACACCAGCTTGCAGTGGGGTGAGGGAGGATTGCTCTTCTATTAGGAATTTTATCCATCTGGTTTGAGCTGCAACACTCATCCAGTGAGAAGGAGGGTAGATTTCTCTTTTCCTGGATTATTCATTGCTCGGTTACTTTTCTGTACAAAAGACATTTTCCTTATATCTTACAGTTTGGGTTCTTCTTTCCATGGGAGGTCTCTTGTTTGTCCTTTTGTGAGTTGGCTGACAGCACATTCTAGGAGATAAAGCAAATCTATAGAATCAGCTACTTTTATTTTAAAAAGGAGGCAAAGGTGGTCTGCTTCCCTACTTTTATTTTTTAAAGAAAGGACAATTCATTTTTGCTATTTTGCATAAAATGGGTAGTTTGGACTTCATCCATATTGATAAGTGGTAAAGGGGCAATCTATGCGAACAAGTGGGAAATGACTTTTTGTGATCATGATAGGAAAAAACATGCTAATGTGACATTGAGCAGAGTCTAGGTTTTCTGTTTTGGCTGTGGTTGGTCTCTCTGTCCAGGGAGGCCCACAAATGCAGCTCTAGGGTACTGCTGAACAGTAGCATTAGTATTCAGTGGAAACCTTGATCTGTTGGTCTTGGAATTGTGGTGTGAAGAGGGATATAGAATAAATAATCAGAATGTAATCTAATATTAGCAGCTATGGCCTGTCTTCCTGTGAGGTGGATTTAGGGATGCTTCGATTCTTAATACCATCAACAAGAAATTAAAATATACACACACATCAGACGCTGGGTCACAGCTGGTTTGCCATTGGGGTATTTTCAGAAGAGGAAATAAAGGATTTACAGGGGGCTAGAAATAAATAAGCCATATTTCCCTTGTCTGTGTTGTGCTAGACTGGGAGACAGTATATTTGTGAAATAATCCATTTCACTGTATGTTTCCTAGTGTCTGAACATGCACAGAGGAAATACTGTCCATCTTCAAAAATTTCATACCATTGCCTTCATAACTTAGGATGAAATGCCCTTTGACCCTCCAAGGCTGAGTAAATGCCCCACTAACTCCGGGAGGTTAATGTCTCAAGATAGATTCTCATCTGCTAATCTTAAGGCCAACAGACCCAATTGAGAGTTATTTCACCCATCATCAAAAGCTTGATTTTAACAGAGAGTGAGAAATAGATGTTTAAATTTCAGAAGCAATTCCATTTTAAATCCTACATGATGTTTAGGGCTTAAGGGAATATATGAAATTGCCTGTGCGAGACATCAAGCAAAAGAACGCTCAGGGTGGGAAAAGGAGTAGATTTCAGACTTGTGTTTTGTTTGCACAACAGTATCAGGCAGTCAGCACACTGAAAAATAGAGAACACAGGCTGAGCTGTGACTAGCATCCAGTGTGATTGATTTACCTATAAAAGGAGCAATAAAAACTGTGGTGATCATAAGGCAAGTCAGCAAGGATCCCAAAATGAAAGTTAGCTCTCAGACATCCTGTCTCAGAAAAAATAATCAGTTGTGCAGTGGTTTTCTGTTCTGGTGATTGCATTGATCATACCAGTCTGCTGTGTTTCAGTAAAACCTGTTGATCCATTACTCAAGCAGGTCGCTGCTAGCCTGGGTTAATTTTTTCTTTTCTAGACACATTCCGCTGTCATTTGCTTAGGAAGCTTCTGGAAAGTGCACGCGGTGGGTGGTGAATAATCAAAACTCCAAGCCATCAATCTCTCATGTTCAGAAGACTGAAGATACCCTCAGATTATGTTCTTTTCAACTGCCAGATTTTAGGGGAGATAAGCCTGAGGACAGCTTTTCCTGGTGTCATCCCAAGCTGAATTTGAAACTCTTGAGAAGTTGGATGTGGAGGGATATATGACAAAGCAAACCTTAGTGGAGCTCACTGGGTCTTGTTTCTCAGAAGTTGCTTGGGATATGCCATCAAAACACAGGACTCTGCTTATGAATCGGTAGCTTAGTGATCTCTCGTATTCAAAGGGGAGCTGCAGTAATCCTTTACCTGGCATAGGATAATTGTTTATGCAATGATAGGGCAAATAAAAATGGTCCATGCTGTAAAATCAAATGTCCCTTGCCAAGACGGCCAAAATGCCTTCCCATTTTTTTCATTCTTGAGTAGGGCTGTTGGTTTTAGCTAACAAAGATGAGGTTCTTGCATGGTGGGTGGGCTAGGTGTCCTTTTGGAGGAAAAGGGGGACTGGTGGAGAAAGGTGAGAATATAGGGAACAGTGGTTGTGGGGACAGAATGCTAAGATGGAGAGAGAATAGCTGATGGACAGTCTGTCCTCCTTATCCCATTTCTGGAGAGAGTGAAGAGGTGATCACACACTATGACCTGGCTTGTTAGGTACCCATGCCTGTGTCAAAACTTCTATCCTGACTTGGCTGTGCCATTGCCTCACCTTCATAGGCACTGATAACCAGGGCACTGATGGTGTGGCCTCCCCACTGGATTCATGCAAGGCCCAGCAAAGCTTAGAGAGCTCACTTAAAAGGGCTGAATCTGGTCAGTTTCTGAGGCTGCTTTTATTCTGGTAAAGCCCCTTGGTTTGAGAATCATCATCTTGTTGGAAATCTCTCTCTCTCTCTTTTCTTTTTGTGGCTATACAATCCCAAGGAGTCATCTTGCAGTGTTTGGGACTGCCTAGCATTTGCCTCATATCTTGGAAGAGGGATAGTGGGAAATATCCAGAGGTGTCTCAGACTCATGGGGGGAATTTACAAGGCATCAACCCCATATAGAATTTGATCTTGGGGTCACTGTGCCTGTGAATGGATCCCTGTATTAATCTTTTTTGCATCGCTATAAAGGAATACCTGAGGCTGGGTAGTTTATAATGAAAAGAAGTTTATTTGGCTCACAGTTCTGTTTCGTGAACTAATAAGAGCAAGAACTCACTCATTGCCTCCTGAATGGCACAAGCCATGACCCAAGCACCTTCCACCAGGCACTACACAGTCCTAAATCAGGCAGTTGTTTTAATAATGATAATTTCAGTTTTTCTTAAGTTATTTGAAAATGCTTAATGAAACAGAACTGTTTCTTCATAACCAACTTCCTCCATTAGTTTTCCCACCTCCAACATTGGGGATCACATTTCAGCTGGAGATTTGAAGAGGACAACAAACATCCAAACCTTAACAACCCCTTAGAATAGAACTCAGAAAGACTGATGAAACTTCTCATGTCTCGGGGCTGGGTGGGAGTGAACACAGTCTGATTTGCTGCTCTTTGCCCTAAGTGAAGCTTCCTGAGGGAAGTGGCTTGAAATGTGTTTTATGCATAATAAATGACAGACTTACATAGTTCATGCTGAGGTCACTGTGTCATCTGAGTTTGCAAACGGAATTCTTGGAGGCTGTTGTCACTGTATTATTGTGGCTTTTGTCCAAGACCTTCACAGCTGTAGCAACTTGCTATGATCATAGCATCTTGATGAGCAGGTAGCACATAGGAATGGCCTTGTTTTGCAAATGAAATGAAGGTGAAGACAGGAGTTTTTAGAACTAGTAGCCTGGATCTGTGCCCATTTCTTGTTAATTACAGACTTCCATAAAGCTCACTTTCTTGACGAGTCTTCTTTGCTCCAAAATATCAAGAATTGCCACCGGTCACCGTGGATGGTTAATGATGTTTGTGTTATTCACATGGGGATTAATTGAGAGAAGCACCGAGGTTTCTGAAAAGATAGTGGATTCCTAAATGGCAGAGACTAATTACATTAGTTTCCCCCCCTTAGTGTAGAGGGGGAAAGAGTGCAAGAATTTCTATTGTTGATTCTAAAATAGTACAAGAGATAGAGTCAGTTTTGTTGGCAATTTCTCACGCAGCAGACAATAGACTACACAGTCCCTAAATCAGGGAGTTGTTTTAATAACGATCATTTCAGTTTTTCTTAAGTTATTTGAAAATGCTTAATGAAGCAGAACTGTTTCTTCATAACCAACTTCCTCCATTCAACTGTAAGGGATGAGGACCAGCAGAGGAAAGCTCCTGAGGAGCAGGGCTGGAGGACCGGGAGGTGGGCAAGTCCTTCTCAGGGGAGGAACTTCACACTCACTGTCTGACTGCCTTCTGGATTAGTTCACCCTACTCTTTTTCTGCTAGGTTTGCCCACCAGGCTAACCACATGGAGACCTCCTTGGATCTTGGATGGGCACAGTGGCTCAGAAGGCAGATAGAAAAGCTGATTTTCATTTGCTACAAGAAAGAAGGCTGAGGTTTATTGAGCAATAGTTGGGTTCTGTCAAACTTGCTTAAGCATTGCCCAAGACCAGCAAAATAAACATGATAATGATGAAGAGGGACTGATTTTCCACTTTGCAGTGTTGGAGGCTGTCAAAACTGTCATTGACAAAATTATCCTGAATAAGAGATCATGAGCTATTGGATATTTTTTTTTTCCTCTGTGTGAAAAATTATCCAGAATGATAGTTTGATTTTATTGTGAAGAATGAATTCTGAGCATGCCAAGGAGAGAAACAGTGAGGAAACCACCTACAGAGGTTTTTAACCTTCTCTCCTAAGGCTACAAAGATGTCATTGTTAGATTTATAACCAACACAAAGGCTCAATGAATATTTGTGAAGCAATTGCTTGTTTACTTTGAAATATTTATATTATCATCATTTGTCTAAGGATGGCCCTTTAAAAAATTAATTAAGTGATATTGGAAGTCTCTGTGAAATCATCTCTCATGCCTGAACTAGAACCTAATCAACTTACGTCAAGACTTAAGTACTCTTCCTTATTCTGTGTTCTTCTCTTATCCCAAGGGGCATTCATTATTTACTTGATTTTTTTTCTTTTTTTTGTTTATGGTAGTGTAATATTTAGTTTTATTTATTTTAAACTTTACATAAAATGTATCATACTATGGGAAGTCTCTCAGAACTTGGTTTTTTTCACTCAACATTTGTTAATAAAATTTTTCCACGTTGTTGAACATGTATTTTCACTGCTGTACAATTTTTCATTACATTGATTATTGCCATTTATGTATTCCTCCAACCATGTTTGATTATTTCCAATTTTTTAATGTTATACTGTTCAATGCAGTGACCATCCTTCTTTTTCTCCCCAGGTATATACGTGTAAGTATTTTTTCTTAGGTATATATCTAGGCATAGAATGTAGGGTATAAACATTGTCAACTTTAAAAGATAATACCAGTTGGTCTTTCAGTATTTTTTAAATTTAAGAATTGTATAATTCTTGAGTAGCATGCAACATATCTGTTCTTTCAGGGATCTCATGTGACTCTCATGTGATTCATCTTGAAGGCGAGTCCTCAGTGGGTTGTTGTGGTGGGCAGATAAGGCAGAATTGGGCAGTTGGCAATGATTTTAAAGAGACCTTGTCAGTCAATGTCTTCAAAGTATAAATGAGTCAGAGTTGTTTACCTTTGGACCCAGGGCAATGTCTTCTGGAGCTGGTGAGGACTGCCTTGAATGGATTAGGATCAGTTGAGCATCTGCTACAGAAGTTCTGACAAATGAGGGTTGGGCCTGGTGAAGGGCTGAGTCAGCAGCAAGGACCTCTGGAAGCTTGGTCGCCACAAACAAGCTTTCATATAGTTGAGCTTCCTACTTGCAGCACACAGGGCCACTCATAATCTTGTCATCTTCTCACATCAGAACTTTAGAGGACCTCAATGCTACCATTCTCATAGTCTGCCAGGGACAACAAAACATAGGGAAAACTGCAGATGTGTTTTCATTTTTGCTCATGGTATGATTAGATAATGATTGAGTTAATAAGGGACGATGTTTCCCTCCTTGATAGTTGCCCACCTGTCTGCCAGGGGAAACATCAATCATTAGGATACTTATTCTCTTCTATCAAACTTATGTGGGCCAGTGCCCAATGGTCTATATATTTTCTGTCAAACCAAAGGAACCAGCTTTCTTGTTTTTCCTCTATGATTTCTTCCCATTCAATTGACATCTTGCAGTGTACCATGGATATGTGCCACTGCATGCCTAAGTTGAGATTTAGAGCTGTTGGGTTGGAGTGAAGTTTAGATTAATAGAGGAAATTAAAGGCATTATTAACTTTGGCTCTTCTCAGGGATCCTTAAGATCTGGAACAGATCTCCTGTTGGTTTAGAAGGATTAGGGTTAGTTGTCATCTTGCTTAAAGACAAAGGTACTAAAATTTGACTACTGAATTTTCCAGCTGTAAAATTCAAGTCTCTGCATAGTCTGTTCTGAGAATCCCCCTGAGTCAGTCCAAGGAGCTGTCTTTAGGTCTCCTTCTCCTTCCCCTACTCATTCTCTGTCTCATGCTGTGTCCCCTTTCCTGCCCTTCTTCCTGCCCTCCTTCTTCACTTTCACTTCTTCTGGCTGCCAATAGAGAAGCCAGAAGAAAGCAATTAACTAAGATACTCATCAATTTGGTCAGTGTCTGTGTACACTTATTTGAGACTTCTCGGCAGGTTACGTGAGCATACTCGGAGTGTAATGAAAATAGGATAGTGAGGTTGAAAACTGTAATAAAATGTGCTTCTGCCCATATTTTGTTAGCGTTTCTGTTGGTGTGTGTGATTAAAAGCTGTATGTCTTGTTGAGTAGAACAAGGTAGATGACTAGTTTTCACTGTGCTTAAAGGCCAACAGTATCACCCAACAAATAGTCAATTTCATTGCACACTCCCTTTCTTCATTCTAGTCACCCATTTTATAAGCACAATCTAACTGAGACTCATAAAAGTCTCAAAGACACTTGTTACTATAGAGGCCATTTTACAGATGAGGAAATCGAGGTTAAGGAAAATACCTTGCTCAAAGTTATATATCTGGGGAGAAGGGAGTTTATTAACCTTAACTGAAAGCCTGGCTTGGCCAATGTCTCTCTGAGTAGCTTGTTTTGTTTGAAAGAACAGGGGCTAGAACTAGCTGATGGAGGAGAACAGGCTTGTATTACATTGCTGATCATGGCCGGGCGAAGTGATTCAAGTCTGTAGTCCCAGCACTTTGGGAGGCTGAGGTGAGAGGATTGCCTGAGTCCACGAGTTCAAGACCAGCCTGGGCAACTTGGTGAGACCTCATCTCTACAATAAATCAAAAAATTAGCCAGGTATGATAGTGCATGCCTATAGTTCCAGCTACTTGGAAGGCTGAGGCAAAAGGATCGCCTGAGCCCAGTGGGTCGATGCTGGGGTTGTGGTGAGCGTGCCACTGTGCTCCAGCCTGGGTGATAGAGTGAGACTCTGACTCAAAAAAAAAATTGCTGATCATGTTTATGTTTGAGCTACTGAAGTCTGGACACATGAGCTGCATACAGTCTTTGCTATTGGCAGCAGGGGACCACCCTTATCCCAAGACTGGGACTCAAGCCACAAATGACCTGCTTCAGCGTGTTAATCTTAATTCAAATCAGGAATACTTTGTTTCACTCCATAAAACAAGTCCATTAAATTATGAGTGCGGTTGTTCTGTCTAAACAATCAGAAGTAAAGCCTCTTTCCTATTGAAGCACATACTGTGTTTTGAGGAAAAAATTGACCACTTTGCTAAATATAGGACAGAAAGTGATATTTTAATGAAAACCTTAGTAAACATGCAACCATTGTGAAGCCAGTATTTATCCCAAGCTTAGAGTATGGTCCCAACTCATTTGGGTTTTATTTGTACTTTCAGCTAAGTGTCAGGAATTGGGGTGTGCTCATGGTAAGGGCTAGGCTCAGTTACAGCAACAATAGAAAACATGGTTCCAAGCAACAGGCAGGAGCAAGAGCGTTGCTGACAGACAGCAGTCTTGGCAGGTGGTGGCACCGCACTTTCAGAAACTTTGCTCAACAGTCAGTGTGACACCGAGAGTCCCGAGAGAGAAGTTCAGAAAATTGGAAGAAGGGGGTCACATTTGATCCATCCACCGTGCCTTTTGAGGAAAGGTCATCATGTGTTTTATGGGGAGGCTGATTCCCATGTTGCCAATGCCTGTCTTTCTATTAAATGTTACTGTTTAACAGAATAACCTTCCCGGTGCTGACTTAACCAACAAAAATAAATTTAACAAGATCTTAAACTGTTAAGAGTCAAGTGTAGAAGAGAAGGTTGAAATTCTTATAACCAGATGCGACTGTGTATCTGAAAGAGCAAGGAGCCCAGAAGCTTTGTATTTTAATTGTAAATTAGAAAATTCCTGATCTTGTGATTTTCTTCCAAGGCAGTTGTTACTCAGTTCTTAACACTTGAATTCTATACACATTTAATCATGCTTTTCACTTTTGCCTCCCAGAAGCAATATCCAATTTACAAACATGTTTTGCACTAAAAAATTATTTGTAAACTGGTTGTTGGGCACTAAAAATTCAATGTTATAATGTTATAAGTAGTGGTTAAAATCTCAATGGATGCAATGCGGTAAAACTCATATCAATAATAACATACAACTATTGCTATGAGGAAATGAGTTCCTCATTCTGATTCTAAATCGAGTCTTCACCTTAATCAATTGACTCCTTTGGGATCTTCACTGTTCCAATAAAAAAATAAGAGAACAATTCAAATAAAAGAAAATCAGGCTGGGAGTGGTGGCTCACACCTGTAATCCCGACACTTTGAAAGGCTGAGGCGGGAGGATCACTTAAACCAAGGAGTTTGAGACCAGCCTGGGCAACATAGTGAGCCCTTTCTCTACAAAAAATATAAAAATTAGCCAGGCATGGTGATGCATGCCTGTAGCTCCAACTAATCAGGAGGCTGGGGTGGAAGGATCGCCTGAGACCAGGAGGTAGAGGCTGTGGTGAACCTACCACTGCCTCCAGCCTGGATGACAGAGTGAGACTGTGTCTCAAAGAAAAAAAAAAAAAAAACAAGAGAGAGAGAGAGAGAGAGAGAGAAAGAAAGAAAAGAAAAAAATCAAGTGTTTGTGTGGAAAGCAATATAAGTTCAATATTGTGATGTCACAAGGAATGACATGAAAACAATAGGCCACGGTCCTCGAAGGAGAGGTGATCTTGGCTAGGGTTTGAAGAAAGCTTTAGGATTTGAATTGGTGGAGGGAAAAGGAAAGAACATTTCAGACAAAATGAGCAAAAACATGTAAATAGGAAGTATCCTGGGGGAAGGTAGCGGTGTAGCCAGTCAGACTGCATGAGTCCCTGTGTGTGTGAGTGATTGTATGGACAATTCTGCGTGTGTTTTTGTGAGTAAGTGGGAGTGTGAGAGGCTGACTGAATGGGCACTTGCTCTCAAGTGCCCAGGGCTGTCCTGGTAAAGCCGCTGGTGCCGCAGCACTTCTTCTTGGACCCTAGTGCTTCCCGGAGAAGCTGAGCGCCATTTTCTAAAATCAGTAGAGGTTTTTTTTTTTTTTTTATATTTAATCAAAATATTTACTTGCCCATTTACTTGCTCCAAATTTCCAAGTTTTAACCTTAAAATTAGAAATTATCTTTTTAGTAAAAATCAGAAACTTTTAAGACCCATAATCTATATGGATGATGATCGGGGATTTTTTTCAATTAACCTCCCCTGAAACACACTCAGGCTGTGTTTCCATTTTAACAAGTCCATGGCAGATAGCTTAAATTTAAAGGAATGAATTTGTCCGGAACAACTGGGCAGGGTAATCAACAAGATATTTCTGGGGTGAATGGGGATAGAGGTGGGTGACTTTCTCACAAGGGAATAATATTTTCTCTTTATTCTGCATACCAAAAGGAGATGGTATCAAGTTTGTGGGTTTAAAGTGGAACCAAACAGTTTTGCTTTGCAGATGCAGTACTATCCCTGACCAGTGTTATTTGGCTCTTTAGTTGAAATGCTTTAATAATTTTTTTGTTTAGTACTTGGAGATTCCCAATTGTAATTCTAGAACAAATATGTGATCTCTGGTTCAACTGAAATGATCAGTGAGAATTATTTGGGAAATTATGAATACTATCTGACCAACAGAAATTTACAGTGAGAGTCTCTGGAGACATAAGCCTAAAACTAAATTGTATCCTCTAAACTTAATCATACCCAAGAGCTCTCTTCAGGTTACACAAGAGTTCTTACAAACTTGTTTCTGAGACTGTAGAGGGTATGGAACTGTACTGAAAGCCTTTCTGGAAGATATTATTTACTAAAAGTTCCATCAAAGAAGAACTTTGTGCTTTCTGCTAACTTATTTAGTGACACAGTGTTAAGAGAACCACAGTTCACTGATTCACTTGTTCTGGTCCTTAACTGTGAATTTTAGTGATAAATACACTTGTACTGCTGAGAAAAATATTTTGACACTTCACATGCGCAGAGTAGAGACTTGATAGTGTCACTATCAGATTTTGTATTTAAAATTTCTGACTTATATATCCAATGGTACAGATCTTGAAATTTGTAAGAACAAAATTTGTTTAAAAAAACTAAAAACTTGCTCTAGTTTTGTGACCTTGTATACTTTTGAAATAAAATCGAGAAAGCAAACTAAATAAAAATAAAAATAAAAAATAAAACAAAATCAGCAGAGCTTATCCTGGGAAGAATGGTTAGAGTGATTGCTGACCCAAACATCACAGCACCAGGCTGAACGCTGGCAGTGAGGGCTATGGAGGGAGTACAGCGAGGCAGCCTCAGGCCAAGTCCCGAGGAAACAGCAAGGAGAAGTTACTCCGAACCTGGACTGGGCTCCAGAGCCTAGCCAACAGGTTCTGAGATCCGGAGACTGTGGTAACTGCTAGAGAGGGAGCTATCGACCCCTGACAGGAACAGCATCCAGCAAAGAAGCAGAGCAGACTCGCTAATGCAGGAGCAGAGAAGTGCTCCAGGGTGGCTTATGCAGACCAGCAGAACTGCATCTTGAGGCCAGGTGTTATCTCTGTGTTGCTTTGGGGTTGCTCTTTGTGACCTCAGAGAACATTGTCCTTAGTGTACAAGCCCTGGCGGTGTAATGGCAGATGTGGAACCCCAGATGACCCACCCCCCACCCTGAGCCAGCTGCTGGGAAGTAGATACAGACAGTGGAACTGCCTGAGAGAAGGAGGCTGGGACTATGCAAGCAGACCCACTGTAAGGTCATATTGTACAGACAGAGAGTGAGTCCCAACTGAACCATTCACCAGATAGCAAACATAATGACCTGCCAATAGGTTCAGAATCCTTACAGCCACCCTCCACCCGCTAGTAAGTGCTCACAATTGTAGAGAGACAGCACAACGCCCCACCACCAGGCCTACTTCATAATTGAACAAACCTAGAGGCCTGGCTCAAGGAAGGACAAAAGGTAGAGCAAATGTCAGAAGTGACTACTTCTCCGTTTTCCACTGAGCAACAGAATTAAAGAGAAAGATAAGAGAATTGCTACAAATGAAGAAAAACCAGTGAAAAACTGTCAGTAACCATCAGAGTCCCAGCGAAGAGTCAGTGTTAGAAAGAACAGCTACTGGAGCACAAACAATGACTGTCTCCCAGAATGACAGTACCATAAGAAGGTACTTATGGAGATCAGAGAATCGTTGGATAGAATGAATGCAAATCATGAAATGCAAGGGCTAAAACTAAATGAAATTGCAACAGTGCTAGGCAGGCTCCAGAAAGCATGCTTAGAAATAAAGAACTCCAGTCAATAAATAAATAACAAACTGACAAGCATGGGAAGCAGAATTGGCCAAGCAGAAGAAAGAATCTAAGAGTGGGAAGAACAAAATATGGAATTAATCCAATCTATTAAAAATATAGGGAAAAAACCTAAAAGAAGAAAGAGGAAACTCTCCAAGAGATGTGTGATTTTAGCAAGAAATCGAACCTATGTCAGTTCGGAATACATGAAATAGAAAGAGAAATGGAAAACCTCTTGAAACAAACATTCCATGAGGTCATTCAAGAAACCTTCCCTCACTGGCCAAGGAGATGACTATACAAGAACAAGTGATCCAGAGAACCCCTGCAAGACATCTTATGAAAAGACCAACCCCTAGACACATAGTAATTTGCCAACACAAAGTAGGTCTAAAAGAAAAAATCCTAAAGGCAGCAAGGGAAAAACATCAGACTACCTCCTGGGGGAGACCAATCAGAATCGCTGCAGACTTATCGAAGAAATACTACAGGCCAGAAGGAATTGGACTCAGCTTTAATGTTCTTGAAGATAAACAATTTCAACTAAGAATTTCCTACCCTGTCAAGCTAAGCTTCATCAGTGAGGGAGAATTAAAATCCTTCCCAGACATCCAACTCCTAGGGATGGACAGTAGCAGGAAACTGCCAAGGAAGGGAAGAGGGGGCACATAAAATTAATGAGTACCTGATCTTAAACCAGGCAAAGTGGGGACCAAAGGGAAGTCCAAACTTGATTAGGTATACAATCCACTTGTATACCTAATCGTGAATTGTACCCCATATCTTTAAAATAAAATAAATTTCTTTTAAATTTAATAAATATGACTGTTTCATAGGGTCATATGGAAGAGTTAATCTGTATTAGTCTTCAAATTGTATACCCAATTCATGATGAATTGGGTCATCATTTGAAAAAAAAGAGTCAATCATTTTTTTTCTTTCATTGCTTTCTGTTTTATTTGTTTTATTTTTTCTCTATTATTATTATTATTTATTTTAAAGACGTGGGATACAATTCAGTCATTGTACAGGTAAAGTTTGGGCCTCCCTTTGGTCCCCGCTTCACCTGGTTTGAGATCAGGTACCCTTATTGATATTAGATGCCTCCTCCTTCCCTCCCCTGGCAGTTTCTGGCTATTGCCAATCCCTTGCTTATAGTATTATGGTAAATGTTCAGGGTGTGTTTATGAGTGAGAACATGTGGTATTCATATCTTTGTTTCTGTGAGAGATCACTGAGTATTATAGACTCTAAATTCATTCAAGTTACTGCAAAGTTCATAAGTTTGTCCTTCTTTATGACTCCATAATATTCCATCATGTATATGTACCACTTTTAAAAAATCCAGTCCAGTTTGGGTGGGCAGCATGGTTGGTTCCATGTTTTTGCTATTGTGAATAATGCTGCAATAAACATGCGTGTGCAGGTATCTTTTTTGTAGAATGATTTGAATTCCCAGTAGAGGGATTTCTGAGTTGTAGAAGGTCAATGTCTAGTTCTTTTAGAAATTGCCACACTGTTTTCCATAGAAGTTGAACTAGTTTGCATTCCCACCAACAGTGTAGAAGCAGTCCCTTTTTTCTGCATCCTCACCAGCATCTGTTGTTTTTTGTTTTTATTTTATTAATAATGGTCATTCTTATTGGAGTTAGGTGATAGCTCATTGTGATTTTGATTTGCATTTCTGTGATGATTAGTGAGGCTGAGCACTTTTTCACGTGTCTATTGGCTACTTGTATGTCTTCTTTTGAGAAGTATCTATTCATGCCTTTTGCCCACTTTTTATCTTTTTTATTTTTTTTTCTTCTTTTTAAAAAATTTTCATTCTTTTTTATTATAAAGATGTGGGGTACAATTCAAGGATAGGTATACAAATGTTGATTATGCAGGTACCCTTGTTGATGAGGTATGCCCCTCCCTCCCCTAGCAGTTTCCCTCAACTGCCGCTCCTGGCCACTGCAGCCTCGACCTGCTGGGCTCTGGCGATCCTTTCGTCTCAGCTTTCCAAGTAGCCGGAACTACAGGCGCACGCTACCACGCCCGGCTAATTTTTTTGATTTATTATAGAGATGAGGTCTCGCCAAGTTGCCCAGGCGGGTCTTGAACCCGCGGTCTCAGGCAATCCACTCACCTCAGCCTCCCAAAGCACAGGATTACAGGCTGAGCCACCGAGACCGGCTTGTCCACTTTTTAATGGGGCTGTTTTTTCTTTTTTCCTTTTGGTACTTTTGAGTCCCTTGTAGATCCTGGATGTTAGGCCTTTGTCAGATATACAGTTGGCAAGTATTTTTTCCCATTTTTTGGGCTGTCTCCCTGTTCTCTTGATGGCTTCTTTTGCTTTGCAAAAGCTTTTCAGTTTAATGAAGTCCCACTTGTCTATCTTACCTCTTATGGCATGGACATCTGGGGCTTTGCTCAGGAATTGGTTGCCTCCAATTTTCATAAGGATGTCTCTTGTATTTTCTAAGATTCTTATAGTTTGAGGTTTTACAGTTATTTTTTTAGTTGTGGTCTTGATCATAATAAAAATTACTGGTGGGACTTCAAGTAAATAGAGGCCACGTATATGCACATCGAACAAGCATTCTATACTCCATACTAGGACCATGGCCTTGTAATATGTGAATGCTCATGGAGATAATGGAACAAAATATTAGAACTTGTGATTGTTCTGCTAAATCATGAGTGTCAATGTGTTATGTCTATATTCTAATCAAAACAATCTCCATGAATTTTATAACTGGATCTGAATTCCAACTCTTAAAGAGTAATTTCTTACTTTTAGGTCAGAGTCCATTTAAAATGTAGGAATTTAGGTGGGTGAAGTCTTATTGCTCATTCAGTGCTGAATATGAATTCATTTAAGTTCCTTTGAGGTGTTAGATCTTTGAGACACAGGCTCTAAGGAGTTGTTCTCAACTTGGGAGCTCTAAAAAATATAAGGTTTGGGGAATTTTGATTTGTTTCTGGGGTATGACCTGGCGATCTGCCATCCATGGCAGGTAGAAATTCCCCCACGTGATTCTAGTAGACATTGTACAGGCTAGACATGGTGGCTCATGCCTGTAATCCCAGCACTTTTGGAGGCTGAGGCAGGAGGATTGCTTGAGCCCAGAAGATCAAGACCAGCCTGGGCAACATAGTGAGACTTCATCTATACAAAAAATAAAAAATATTAGCTAGGTGTTGTGGCACATGCCTCTATTCCCAGCTACTTGGGAGGCTGAAGTGGGAGGATCACTTGAACCCAAGAAGTTAAGGATGTGTTGAGCTGTAATCATGCCACTGCCGTCTAGCCTGGATGACCAAGTGAGACCCTGAATAAAAAAAAAAAAGAAAAAAAAAAAAAAACCAAACAAACAGAAAAGAAGTCGTGCAATTGCTGATTACAGCATAGAGTCTTTCCTTTGGCAGAGAATCATTGTGACTGCTTGAAGGGGAGGCCTAAGCCTGAATGAGTGGACAGGTCTGGGTTGGATTCAGCCATTGGGCTCGTTTTGAAACGGGGCTTTGTGCTAAAACGGGAGCAGTCTTTGTAGAGGGTTTCTGGCCACTTCAGGCTACTCACTTGGGAGATGATTTCTGCTGCCATTAGGAAAAGGGGGAGATTTCTTACCACTTCAGAGGCCTCCTTTGGGTATGACAAATTGAGTTTATTTAGGCTTTGTGCTGTGCAGAGCAGCTGGAGAGAGGAGGAGCTAGCAGCTAGCAGCTGGCTCTGAAATTAGCGTCTGTATATAAATACATTGGTACCAAGAAGCCTGCAGCTTCAGAGTCTTTTGTGACAGTTTTTCTCTGGGATATTTCTATGCCTTGACTATTTTGTGACCACTGTTTTTACCCTGGTCCTGTCATCAGGGCCTTCTTTGAGGCTTGTGGCTCTCAGATTTCTCCAATATAGAAATAGATTTCCTTGGCATAGAAATACTTGGTGGGGGAAGGGAGTCTTGAACAAAATTATTCTGTAATCTCCCTGGCGATGGTCTTCTGCACGGCCTTTCTTCTTTCACTTTCCCCACGATATTCATACAGCAAAAATGAAAACAATAATGATCCTCTTTCTAGATCATTATAATTTGGGAGGGTTTGCCCAGGCTGGGTGTAAACGGACGAAAGGAATGATAATTTAGAGCAGATGTGCTATTCTTTTGTAATCTGAGCTCGAGGTACTACAGGGAGACTTTTGAATTGTTCAGGTCCTGAAACTGTACCTCAGAGGGTCTGTTTTCCTGACAACCACCTTCCTTCCTCTCCCTACCCCAACCCTGCCCCATGCTCAGAAGAAAAGGCAACTGTTGTAAACCCTTGCCAACAGAAAATTCCCCCAGGGAAGTTCATCAGAGCTGGGTGTGGTTCTGCCTTTTGCCTCAGCTGCAGGGTGGGGGCCCTCAGTATGACTGGCAGAGTGCTCCCCACCACCCCACAGATGTCAAACCTCTGCCATTCTCCTGTTTCTGCCTAAAGAACTGCGAGTTTCCATTTGTGTTCTTTTAAAACACACTTTTCTGGGGAACCAGGAAAGACATTCAAAACCCTTGGAGGGGGACTGTAGCACTTTTGTCATTGTACCCCAGCGTCTATGTGTCATGGTACATAGTGGGTGCTTTAAACTGCTGAGTAAATGGTAACAACCAGTCTACATTCTGGTTTTGGTTAAACAAAAACTGGTTATGTTTCCATTTTACAGATACTGAGGTTTTCTTCTTATCTCAGCAATAGCCTTCATGGCTTACCTACTCTCCTCAAAGGTTACGTTTGGGTCCTTGGACGTAGAGTATAATTATTTTCACATAGTCTTGATGAAGGGTTGCAGTCTGTCACTGTGGAGAGACATGGATGAAAGTCTAGCTTCTCATTTTACCTGTTTAGCAGTTCTTTATCCACCACAAACAAGCTGAGCCTTGAGAAGTACTCCTTGAATAAGCCAATGCAGGGTGGCACCTGCACAAGCAATGTCAGCTCCAGTCCCATCCTTTAGCCAAGCTTCTTGGACCAGGGTCAGTTGCAAGCACATGTTTTTAATCTGTAGAGTAGGGATAAAAATACCACCTCCTTGTCAAATTTGAGGAGACAAATGTATTAAACAATTGGAATAGCATTATGGTTAATTAAGAGGGTGAGCTCTGGATCCAACTGTCTGGATGTGGATACTGGCTCCATCGCTTCCTAGTTATGTGACCTTGAGCAAGTGATTTCATTTCTCAGTGCCTCAGTTTCCATCATGGTGAAATTGGGTTAATCATAGTACCTATCAGATGGGGTTGTTGTAATAAATAAGATGGAATTATGTGGGCAGTGTGAGATCGATGCCTGGGACACAGTGAGGCTCAGGAAATGTTAGCTTTGCATTGAGAGTGGACACTTATTGGACAATATCATTTACCTATGAATTTTATGCATGATTTCTTCTGCCCAAGCAACTGTTTTGATTTAGGCATTTGGAATCTGTGTGAAGTCTAGAGTGGGCAAAAGCATTGGAGCATTTCATTACTTTTTCCCCTTTAGAAACAGAGAAAGTGAAGTTTCTTTTCTTTTCTTTCTTTCTTTCTTTTTTTTTTTTTTTTGAGTCAGGGTCTTACTCTGTTGCCCAGGGTGGAGTGCAGGGGCATGCTCATGGCCACCGCAGCCTCAACCTGCTGGGCTCAGGCAATACTTCCACCTCAGCCTTCCAAGTAGCCAGAACTACAGGCGTGCGCTACCACGCTCGGCTAATTTTTTAATATGTTGTAGAGACAAGGTCTCACCAAGTTGCCCAGGTTGGTCTCGAACCCCTGAACTCGGGTAATCCTCTCACCTCGGCCTCCCAAAGTGCTGGGATTATAGGCTTGAGCCACCGTGCCTATAATCCAAAAGTTTCTTTTCTTAAACTGAAGTGGTACAGAAGGTCTGCCAAGAGATAGAGGCTTAATGCACAGGTTTCTGATCTGGTTTGGGAAGAAAAAGTATATATTTCTCTATAAAATTTCTGTTCCACTTTTTAATTTTTATTTATTTATTTTTGGTGGTGGGAAAAATATATTATGTAACCAAAAGACAGTGTAGCATATATAAATAGTTCAAAGCAGGGACTGGCAAACTATGGCCTGTGGGCAAAATCTTACACATGGCTTCTTTGTATGGCCATGAGCTAAGAATGGCTTTTTCATTTTTAAAGGGTTCTGAAAAGAACCCAAAGAAGAAGATGTCAGAGAGATTATATGTGACTCATGTAACATATATAACTCATTGCGTCTACATCTGGGTGCTTTTTGGTCTCTCTCTCTCCATGTGCCATCTTATCCTCCAGAGGCTATCTACATGGGTTGGGGTCCTCAACAAATAGTGGCCTCAGGGTAGTTTGACTTCCAACATATGGTGGCTCAGGATTTTGAAAACAAACATCTCAAGAGTCTGGAAGTGGAAGCTATCAGTCTCTTAAGGCCTGGACCTAGAAGTATGTGTGATGTCATTTCTGCCACATTCTATTGGTTAAGTGGTCACAGAGCCTGAATCAAGAGGAGAGGACATAGCCCTCCCAAATTTTGATGAGGTAAATATGCTAGAGAATGATAATTTGTGGCCATCTTCTTTTATTTGCTACGTGTTCCCTGCAGTAAAATATCAGAGTTCATGTTGCTATATATCCTTGTTAACAATACTATTGTCACAAACTTTAAAATTTTTGCAAATCTGGTGACTACAAAAAGATAGAAAAAATATTTTTAAACACCATTTTTTGGATATTTGCTGTGTGCATTTACAGGTATTTGGTCAAATGCTTTTCATTCCCACTCCCATTTTAATTGTAACAATAACCACGTGAAGTAGATATTATTTACCCCAAGTTAATTAACTTGCCAAAGTTCATATAGCTAAGTGGCAGAGTGTAGATTTGAATAGAGATATAGCTGATTTCCAAGCCCATGATTTTAATTTTTCCTTTTTATTTCAACATGTGAGCTAGGATGATGATTTGAGAAAGATTTTGAACTATGAAGAAAATGTAAAACTATTAAGCCATGATAATAAATAAAAAGTAAAGTAACAAGAAAAAAATATGATTTTAAAATGTTTATTCAGCTAACTTGGGGGTACCATCACTCTCTTTCTATCAAACAATAAAAAAAATTTTACTCCAAAAGCAAACAGAACAAACAACCCCCCCAAAAAACAAAACAAAGCAACAATCTGCCCCCCACCCTCTGAATCTCAAAGCTTTTTAATGCTCTGTAGGAATTGACCTTATAGTTTTCACAGAGGGGCTGGAGATGCCCTCAGGGTGCATTAATCATGGCTGAAAAGGTAGATCGATTCCTTTTTCCCATATCAAGCCAACATTGCTGCTTTTGTGGTTTGACTAGCCTAGGAGGAAAGGATAAGAATATTCTTGCCACAGAGGGTTTTATTTTTTATTTTTTTGTCTTAAATTTTCTTGAAAGAATTTTTTTTAACTTTTAATTTTTTTATTTTAAAGATGTGGGGTACAATTCAGGGTTAGGTATACAGATGTTCATTATGCAGGTACCCTTGTTGATGAGGTGTGCTCCCCCTTCCCCAGGCAGATTCCCACTACTGTCAATTCTGCCTCCCCGCCCCCCCCCCCACAGTTTCCCCCTACTGCCAATTCTTTTCTTATAGTATTATAAGAGTTGTTCAAGGTCGCCGTAGTGGGTTTTAGGTCACACTTTCCTTACAGCCTAAGTCAGAGTCTCACTGGTCAATTTGCTATTCTTTGCTGTCCCTTTGCTCAAAGAATAGAAACAAAGCTGCATGCATGGGCATGTCATTCATCAGCCAGACATTCAAAATGAACAAATCTACTTTTCTGTAGTGTGAAGATTCCCAGGACAGGAGCCAAAGCCTCACAGTATCACAGGCAGTCTTCTCACAGTGATAGAACTTCATGATCTAACACATTTTCCTGTCCTATTTCATTCCTGTTATGGATTCCCTCATCCTTGAGGAAAATACAGTCTTCTTGGATAACTCCGTATTTCTGAAAATACATTTTCAGAAACAATTCTTGAGTTCAGGTCAAAACTGGTTTCCATGCCTGCATTTGTTACTTAATGCCAGGGGTCCTAGATTTTAAATGATTTGAACACATTCTTTCTTAGATACATTGTTCCTTCCCAAGTTTCAATCCCATTCACTGACTCAATTAACCCTCCTCATCCTTTTCTCAACCTGTTCCTTTCTAGGTAAAATATCTGTTTTCTTCATTTCTCTTTTTCTTTCTTTCTTTCTTTCTTTCTTTCTTTCTTTCTTTCTTTCTTTCTTTCTTTCTTTCTTTCTTTCTTTCTTTCTTTCTTTCTTTTTCTCTCTCTCTTTCCTTCCTTCTTTCTTCTTCTTCTGTATATAGGAAGAGATTTATTGTAGTTCATCTTTTCTTTTATTCCTTTTTCTCCTCCTCCTTCTTCTTCTTGTATATATAGGAAGAGACTTATTGCAATTCATCTTTTCTTTTCTTGTCTTCTTCTACTTCTACTTCTCCTCCTCCTCCTCCTCTTTCTTGTATATATAGGAAGAGATTTATTTTAAGGGATCGACTCATGTGATTGTGGAGGTTGGTGTATTGCATTTCATCTTAACCAGCTTCTGTTTCATTAAATATTAGTATTTCATGTTTCTATGTATTCCCATTGCTCCCAATGTTGCTCAGAGTGGTTGGGGTTACAGTTTTATCTATAATATTTAGCCATGGTTGGACATCACCCCAAAGAGATGAGATGTGTCTTCTGTATGGGATCATTCATCTTTGTTTCCTAGTCTTTTCTCTCCTCAAGAAGTTTGGATGAATGGTTTACCAGTCTGGTTTCACTTTCTGCTGCCCTTGTATTAGCTGAAAGCTGGACTGAAGGAGTTCTGATCATGTAAAAAGTTGCTAGCTGCAAATATCACAAACACACATTATTGACTTAATATAACAAAATTAGAAAGTCTTTTAGTTTAAATATCCCATGCATAATGTTATTTAGGGTCTATTAATATATTTGTGGTTTAAAATAACAGAACTAAAAGGAAGAAAATTTGAACTTGGGTATAGCACTCTTCCCATTTGATTGTAGGGACCTGATTCTTTCCTGGTGGTGCTCTCAACCCTGACAGCTCTTCTCTCTGACATGATTTAATAACCTACTTAGTTTCTAAAAATGGATCTTCAATTGTGGTGACCTCTAATGGTGACCATATGACATGGAGTCAGGGAGGAGCCTGCAGATGTCTCTTGTGGAAGTGGTGATGTCAGCTAAGTGTGAAAATGTGTCTGTCTCTTCCTTAAATCAAAGCCATCAGTCACTTGAAAAAGATACACCAGTTATTAAAAGCTTTAAACTTACCTTTATTTTAACATCAGTAGGAATAAGACCTTTGATTTTTCTTAGCTTAGGGAAAATGTCTGATAAACTTTTCCAGGAAAATAATTCTTTTGAGAAACACAAGCTAAAAATGTGTAAAGTGATATTGTTCTGTTTTTCTTCACTGAACCAGAGATGTGTTCTAGACAATATCTAGGATTTCTTCTTGCTCCAAAATTCTATGATCGTGGGTGGAAATGGAGTCTTTAGCATGAACTATAGAAGTAGAATCTTGAGAGGCTATTTTTCCTCCTTCTGGCTTCTCCAGTTTATGATGGTTGTTAGATGCCTTCTCCTCAGACTTTCAGGAATGTTAGAAACAAACAAAATGTTTTCTATAGGCCTCATTGGTCTCTACAGGTTATCATGGGCCTGGTTTGGGAGATAAGTGATTTAATTCAGAATCAAGCACTTATAAGAGTGGCAGAACAAGATCTTTTTGTTAAATGTGTTACAAAGGGGAGTCCCTAGGATGCCAGAACAAAGACAGAGCAAAACCCTGTCTCTCAAAAGAAAAAAATCAGGTTAAGCTTCTTTTGTTTCCTTTTTTACTTATCCCGTGCTGAAATCTATAAGGACCCCAAGCAAGCATGGCTTGAGGTTATTTCAGGCTTGTATACCTTCTTCCCAAGGTACTTTATAGTTCAAAATAAAATAATTAAGAAAACACTTGTTATTTGTGAGATTTTGTAAAAAATCCAATGTAAGGCAATTCCTTTAAGAAGAAACAATCCCAGTGATGAGAACATGTTTGCCTTTTATTAGGACACTAGCAATATAGCAAAGTGAGTTCCCCAAAAAGATATTGAAGGACTGCAAGAATTCTGTTTCTATTTAAAGTGTCCATTTTATTTGCATTATGTGTGGAAGTACCTATGAATGATCCATTTCTTTTTTCTACTTTCCATTTAAAGGGAAGGCTGATAAACCAGGTGGGTGACACTTGGAGAAACACCCTCTGCTTACTTGACCTTTGCTTCATGGATACATCCAGAATACCCTTAGAAAAGTAACAGGAATGATTGTGCTTGCTCATCAAACCCTTTTGAATCAATCTCACACTTTGGACAGAGAAAGAAATTGGATCACGCTAAAACAATTTTAAGCATTGAAAAGATAAATAATCAAAGCCCAGTGGTGTACCTGTCAGGTTACATGAGATGGTTTTCTATAGGATGTTTTGGCATGACCTTGGACATTTCTTGATGCCTTACCATCTTTATCATCATTGTTATCATTACTATCATTCACTGATTACTTATAGTACCAAGGACTGCACATATTGATTTACACAAATCATTTTTCTTGGCTTGTACAGGGAATGATCCAGCTTGCCTGTGGTAGGAAGGTTTGGAGAGAAAAACGACTTGTATGTAATAACTGTCTTGCACACCGTGGTAGCTTGTTTTCACCTCCACGCCAGTCTCTGCAGTATTAAAACCCATAAGGTTGTAAAGGGAACAAGCCTTTTGCAAAATGGCAAAGCAAGGCAAAGGGGGTTTTCAGTCTGTTTCATTCTTTTTCATCTTCCCCTTGGCTGCAGAATAGCTCCGGGCCCATCCTTTCTTTTTCTTTAAATTTTTTTTTATTTTTCTGAGTTGGAGTCTCACTCTGTCACCCAGACTGGAGTGTAGTGGTCACCTCAGCCTCGACCTGCTGGGCTCCGGAGATCCTTCCTCCTCAGCCTTCCAAGTAGCTGGAACTACAGACGTGCGCTACCATGCCCGGCTAATTTTTTGATTTATTGTAGAGATGAGGTCTCAGCAAGTTGCCCAGGCGGGTCTCAAACCCACGGGCTCAGGCAATCCACTCACCTCAGCCTCCCAAGGTGTGGGATTACAGGGTGAGTCACCAAGCCCCTCCTCATCCTTTCTTTGAGCATCCTCATTCTTCTCTTACTCTCGCTTTCCTTTGGGGGTCTGTCCCTTGTTAAGGCTAATTTGAGGCAATTAAATTAGTTTCAGCTTGAAATTTTGAAGGCTTGGCCTTGAAGCCTGGGTTCCCCACTTAAGAACTGTGTTTTCTAGAGCCAGTCACTTAAGCTTTCTAAGCCTCAGTTTTTTTTACTCTATATTAAAATTGTTAATCTATGACTGTGAATTAAAAGAGATAATGTATATTGCTGAGGCCAAAGTATGATTATGGCCCCACATATCGTTTGCATTCTAATGTGGCATTTAATCCCGAAAAAATGTCTGCATTTGGGCATTTGAGATGCAGGAGTCTGATGAGGGAAACAAGATGTGTGTTTGGGGAGTGAGGCTGGATGCAGGACTAGGTGCACCCCTAGAATAAATGATGGTTGGGAGGTGGTGTTTGTTGCCCATCCACACCTGCCTCTGTCTTCTTAATTTTCAGATTAGATCCATAGATCTTTATGCCCAGACCTTAGAAGTTATTTAGGCCCAGATGAGGCAATTGAGAGGTGAAAAGTTTTGCCCAAGACTACATTGCTCCCTAGTGTCAGAGCTGGGGTGAGAGCCATTTGTCATCACTCCCAGTAGTGGAATTGGCGGTGTTTAGTCTGAAGAAAGCTTGTTAAATTCCATTTCCTCCTAAAAGTTCCTAGCGGAAGCTTTTAGATACCTAATGCTTACTTTTTTGTGAATCCTCTGGGTAGAATGATTTCACAAGAGCCTTAAAAAGGCTCTTTTCCCCCTTAACCCTACAGTCCTTACCAAAAGCTGGTTAAGACTGCACCAGCAGAGATAGCCTCTCTTGGACTCCAGAGGCCCTGCCTGAGGTCCTTCCAGATGTTTGAGGAAGTGGGGAGAGCTCTATGAATGAATTCAGTGGGTGTGTGAAGTGGTGCACTGGCTTTCTCCTGAAGACTCTTGTCTGAGGTTCTTAACATTTTTATGATGAAACACTTCAAGCTTGCAGCAAAACATTAAATAAAAGTCGTAAGCAATGTATACTCATTGCAGCGTCTCAAATTTTTATTTGATTTTTTGCCATTTTTGCTTTGCATCACTTTTAAAGAAATAAAACAAAACGGGTACAGTTTGTTTTTTTTTTTAAAGTCTATGTTCCCTGAGTACTCCTTCCTCTGAGGAAGCCACTACTCTGAATTTGGTATAAATATATTTTCATACTTATGCTTTTGAAAACATTTATACTTACCCATAAACAGTATATAGTCAAATTTTATAAGTTTTTAGACTATGTAAATATCAGACTGTATGATTCCCTACCTTGCTTATTTTGTTCATTATTTGGTCTTAGGGATGAATCCTTGTTGCGAGACCTGTAGCCCATAGTATTTTCACTGTTACAATTTACATTGTAGGGATATGCCACTACTTATTAGTCTGTCTTTTTGTTGCTCATGTGCTTCATACATGTGCTTTATCTCCTCTCAATCATTTCATTTTGTGACTCCTTAAGCATTACACAGTGGACCACGACTTGTTACTATGAGAGGAAAATGCAAGTCATGGAACAGGATCTAAAAGTGAGTGAGCATGCAAGGTTTTTGGTTTTGTTTTGTTTTTTTAACATGCAAGGTTTTGAGTTGAATGTGGAATTCTATTCTGGATGTTTTGAGTGCCACCTCAAAACTCTGTGTAAGAAACTTGTTTTGGCAGTGCTAGGTTTCATTTTGTCCTAAGGCATATTTAAAGCAGACCTCTGAATGATATTAGGTTGTATTTTTAAGGAACATTTATTTTCTTAAACAAACTGCCATCCCTTCCCCCTCCTACTACCCACCTCCCTATCCTATTCTTGTGTTTTCTCCATCCAGCTTGGGATGAGGCACAGTTGGACCTGTATTGTCACCCGGAAACTTTGGACTGATTCATTTTCTATTTGCCACATACTGAAAAATCAATAAAAGGAGAAGAAAAAAAAAAAGGCTGTAGGAGGTTAGTTTGGTTATTTCAGGGAGGAATGTCAGAAAAGACTATTCTACCTCTCCATTTCTTTCCCCTCACCTCCCCCAAAGAACCTCCCTCCTCTCCCAGCTGGTCTCCCTTTGTGTGTACCTCCTTGGGCAGTGTGCCTTTATCTTGATCAGATTCCCTTCTGTCCCTTCTTGCTCTCTCCTCCTGGATCCTTGAGCCCTACTGAAGTTACCCCATCTGTTAATGGGACATCCGGGATTTCAGTTTTGCTATATTTAGCAAGGCTGGGATCCTGTGTCCCAGGGCTCTTTGGGAAGAGCTATTTCCAGGAAGGCGAGGGCCTGTGGGGGTTGAGGGAGAGGTATGGCAGACAGCACAGCTGCAGGGGACGGTTGTAAAAAAGATTAAACCCTCCCTACAGCTGAGTATATTTTACCAATGTAAATGTTGATCTCCTTTTTTAATGTTCTCAAGGGACCTGGAGGAAAGGGAAGTGTGTCTCTGGAACCTTAACTAGGCAAAAATGGGTATTACAGTTGGGAATGCAGTTGACCCAAGGCGAGAAGCTTCTAGAACTGAAGAGGGTCACAGAAAGGTCAAGGGGAAGGAAGGTGGGGGAATGAGGGGACTCAGATGAAATATTTCAGAGACTGTGAGCTTTTAAATAAATATTCCCACCCCCATCCTTGGCTTATCAAGTTCTCCTAAGTGTTTGAAGTTTACTAATCTTGCCACCCTTAAACTCCCTGTGTTCTAGTTGGTAAAGACTGGATCTGCTTTTAACTGTCACACTGTCCCAGAAACAAGGCAACTGAATGCTGGGTGGTTTGTTATCAGGAGGACATCTGTGGGGGCCCTGAGGCCTGCTGAGAAAGTCAGAGTAAAGGTAAGTGCCCTTCTGACCTCTGGATCAAAACTCCTTTGTCTTCTTCCATCCTGGTGCTTAGTGGTCCTGGCTGGGGTCTCCTAGGCCTCTCTGGTATAAGCTAATAATTCATTTATGATATTTCATCCAGGATGCTCCTTGCTTAACTGCAGGATTATTGAAACCAAAACAGTAAGAGCCAGGCATGATGAGCTCATGGTATAGAAGTGGTCACAGGATGGAAAATTTTTGAGAACCACTATTTTCAAGTGTTTCTTGCTGGCCACATAGATGCCATAGCCTATTTTGGGACTTGATGGATGATATTTAAGAACAGTTAGCACTTTCTAAACACTCAGTGTATGTCACATATGTTGCCAGGTCTCTGTTATGTATTCTCATTTTATCTTTCCAGCAACCCTACATATATTCCCATTTAATCTTTTCTCATTCCTATTTTACAGATGAGAAGACTGAGACTTGGAGAGATTAAGAAACTCCACAGAGCTAATATGTGGAAGAATCAAGATATGAACCCATGTCTGTTACAACGCTATGGTGTGGGCCACACATCTGTGTGTATTTGTATGACAGCATATGGAATTATATATTTCTGCTGGATGAGGTGAGGATGCCACCCCATTTAAGAATTGCTTTTCTTGTATTAGTGTTCTATACAGAGTTCACAGGGCTTAATAAACAAAATTAGGAGGATTCTTTGGATGTTTCAGGAATTTCTTTTTTTTTTCTAGTCAAGCTGACCACTTAAATCATTCATTTATTCATTCAATATTTATTAGGTGTCTAGTCTGTGACAGTTACAGTGCTAAATACCAGGGTGACAATAGTAAACTGGGGCCCATGGAGCTAGAGTTTAGTGAAATCAAATAATTACAATGATGTGGAATTTCTTTTGGGATTAAGTGCTGTGAGGAGAGGGGTACAGGTGGGGCTCCGTGGCTCAGCCTGTAATCCCAGCCCTTTGGGAGGCCAAGGCAAGTGAATCGCCTGAGCCCGTGGGCTTGAGACCTGCCCTGGCAACTTGGCGAGACCTTGTCTCTACAATAAATCAAAAATTACCTGGGCATAGTAGCCCAGGCTGTAGTTGCCGCTACTTGGAAGGCTGAAGCAGAAGGATTGCCGGAGCCCAGCAGGTCAATGCTGGGGTGGCCGTGAGTGTGTCACTGCACTCCAGCCTGGGTGATGGAGTGAGACTCCGATTCAAAAAAAAAAAAGAGAAGGGTACAGGACATGAATATTCCTATGTTCCTGATACGGGGACATGACTAGTCCAAGAGGTCAGGAAGGCTTTCTCGTTGGAGGCCAAGGAAGCCTGTGGCGCTGCCTTTGGTTGCTTAGCAGAGGAGTACCCATTGAGCATGTCCTTGGATTTGGCCTCTCACTTGAAGTCACCTCTTTGGTCTGGAGAAAAAGATGTTCCTGGCTATGGAAAGTCCAGGCCCCTGTGGGGAGTCAGCCAAGCATTTCATACATTTAAACACAAAACTTAGCAAAGAATGCCCAGGATGCAGGAGGCTCGCATGTGTCCAGCCTAAAAGTGAACCTGAGTATATTATCGTTGGAGTCTTGTTATAACAGGGACTCGTACGGTTTATCTTGTCCATGTCATGTATAAGAAGCCAATCCCTAGAATAATATTTATTCAAGCTTCATGCAGATATATCTGGTGAAATTTCTTCTACACAGAACAGCACTCATAAAGCCCGAAGTCTTAAGGATGTTAATCCGTGTTAATGGAAAAGGTTCATGTTTGAATCTAGCACCCAATTTGGCCAACGAGAGAAGAGAAAGCCAGTGGTCAGATTTATATTGCTAGGCTTATTCATTTATTCACTGTCCTGGGTTCTATGGCTATAGGGGTGACAGGTGATCAAACCAGGAAAAACTCCCGCCCTTTTTGACATACATTTTAGTGGGTCTCCATAGCTCCCAGTTTCAGACTAGTTCTCTTTTATGACATATTCACTTTCTAGACCTTGCTCCTCACTGGAAATGAGCTCTCCTTATGGTAAGCAGACATTATTTTGATTAATGACTAGCCTGAAAATTGGAGCCCAGGATTATAAGGACCAAGGTAAATAAATGCCTTCAAGAACTTTCTGCTGAATAATGCCAACATTTTCCTTAATTAACATACAGTTGCTCTCTTGAAAAGCTGAATGTTACCACCCCATGACAAAGCCATCCTCTTTTTTGACTCCTCATATTGGCTATTATGGGCTTTAACTGAGGAATTGTTAAGAAAATATTGATTTTTAAAAAAATCATTGTTTTAAAATTGTGTCAGCAAAATATTGATTAATTGCTGTTTTTGTTTATTATTCTTAGGGTAAGGGTAATAGTCTCCAAGTAGGAGGTTAAAAGCTTATCTATTTCTTCTTACAGTCATCAAGGCCTAAGATCTTCTTTACAGATGATTTTAAAATTTTTATTATTTTGGTGTTAAGTGAGGAATTAGGAATGAATAGATTTTTTTCTTTCTTTCTATACATGGCTATCTTTGAAAAGTAGTATTTACCTGCTGAGTGATTGTCATTGGTTTTAAATTAATTCATTGTTTTCAATGATTGACTTTCCCAGTGATGTCACATATTTTAGGAATTGATGACCTTTTTGTGTTGGAACTGGATACCCCAAATTGATGTACTGCTAGTCTGATGATAATAATAACAGTTGTGTAGTGCTTGCTCTGGGTTAGGATCTATTTCAACCACTTTAATATAACTCACTTTAATTCTCACAATAATCCATGAAAGGATGTATTATTATTTTTTCCATTGTATAGATGAGGAGTCTGTGGAAGAAGGTTAAGTATAAAACACCACCTTTAGTTCTACAATAACTATAATTCCTATTCCTCATCTCATTTCTAAATCTTCACTAAATATGCTGAACCCATCTCTGGGCCTGTCGTTTGTTGTGCAAAGTCGCATTGATTTTTTCAATTTCTCAAAGTCAGAACTGATAATGACTTTGACCACCAACTGGTTCGACTGCCCTCCCTCTGCACCGGACTTTCCAGGCAAGTCAAAAGCTTCGGGTAAAAGCCTCGGCATCCTCTTCACCTGGCTTTAGTTGTCTTTCATCTAAATCTCTCTAATGATAAGTGCCTAATGAGCTGATCTTTGCAATTGAAATTCTGGTTTTGTTTTGCTGTATATTGTTGTGTTGGCTCAAAGGGAGGTCATTTAGCACATGAAAACATCCCTTACCCCCTTCTGGGCTACAGACTGTGGCCTATTTTATCTTGTGAGGCTGCTGGCTTTTGGCAGGAGTGATGAATGTATGGAAGGGATTCAGAGGTCAAAAGTTCTACTTCCTTGCTGCTCAAAGCATGGTCCATGGCCCAGACAACACGGATATATCATTAAGGAACTTGTTAGAAATGCATGTGCCCAGGCCAGGCACAGTGGCTCACGCATGTAGTCCTAGCACTTTGGGAGGCCAAGGCAGGAGGATTGTTTGAGGCTAAGAATTTGAGACCAGCCTGGGCAACAAAGCGAGATCTCTGTATCTACAAAAATAAAGAAAATTTAACTGGGCATGGTGTGGTGTACCTACAGTCCCAGCTATTTGGGAAGCTGAGGCAGGAGGATCGCTTGAGCTCAGGTGTTTGAGGCTGTGGTAAGTTGCAGTAGTACCACTGCACTCCAGCCTGAGTGACAGAGTGAGACCCTGTCTCAAAAGGGGAGGGGGTATGGGATTTATTAGGTTAATTTTAGGATTTTTCCCCTTCACTTCTGTTTCTCTCCTGTTTCCCCATCTCCTGGAGATGGGGAAACAGATCTTGGCTTTGGTAATTTTTCTCATTAATATGCATTTCTATAAATCTTATAAATGAAAACAGATGTTCCCTGTGGGTTTTACACCTGTTCTTGTTTCATGAAGTGTAATGTCTCTAGGTAGCCTACATTTTTAAAAACTTCTGAACGGCTGTGTGTATTTCACAGTGTGACACTATTTATTTCTCTGAAGTTTTCAAGAAATATTATCCTTGCTTTCCCATGCTTCATATTGTTTGAAAGAATTGTTTTCTTTTCATAAGCTGACTATGATACAGCTGCTTTTGATGTGAGATTAGAACTAACATCACCGAGCCAAATTATTTTGCTTTGAAGTCCTGTAATTGCAACTTGATTTTGACTAGATGTATTTCTTATCTAAACAAACCAACAGTTAATTCTTCATTGGGAACATTCTACTGTTGTGATATGTTTGGAGTAGCACTTTACTTATCAAACTACTTATTTATTTTTCAAGTGGAAAGGCATATATTACATCTTTACCCATATTTCAGAGTTCCCAGGATTTAAGCGGAAGCCCTTAGGTTTCGGTTTTAAATTTAATTGTAATCTTAAAAAGAAAGTGGTGATACTTAAATTAAATGAACCAAGCAAAAAGGTACATAGCAAATTGGCATAGTCTTGGGGCCTGAAAGAATTTAGGATTTAGAAAAAAATCTAACTGTGTATAAAATTTCTGAAGAAAATTCAAGATGCCTTTTGGAATACTGCTGTGATTTTTAAACACAGGGATTTATTATGCACCTACTGTGTCCACAGCCCTGAGTTACTGTATCTCGGGAGAACATATGCTTCCTGGATCTTCTGGAACAGTCTTAATTTCATTTTTTTTTCATGGCCAGACCATGTGCTTCAATTTTTGGTCTAGTACATCTGTTCTCAATGGGAAGCAGAGAGAGCAGGAGGTGGAGGACCTGCCTGTCAGTGAGGAGTCAGTGGGCCTGTGTTTCCTTATTCAGACCAGCCCTTGCTCCACCTGGTAAGTGTAGGGAATGGGTTCAGAAGGCACCAGCCTGGGAAAAGTTTATGCACACGGAATGGTTTTTAGAACATTCCACCCCTCCCACCTCCCGCCATCCTCTTCAGCTCACACCACTCTAGAAGAATTTAGTTATCTGCAAAGCTCAATGATAGGCCATATTAAACCTCCATTGGCCTTTGGGTTTAGAGACTTTTGAAAACAAATTGTGCAGTTAGTGAATCAGGCATCGGGCAAGAAAGTGCACACAATAAAATATATATATATGTGTGTATATATATATGTGTATATATATATATATATTTTTTTTTTTTTTTTTTTTTTTTTTT